>NC_053434.1:88766904-88951103 GCF_007990345.1 Gossypium hirsutum | reverse complement strand
CTTTCGTTTCTAAATGGCCGCTATATCGATTTTTGACGGATCTATGGACTGCTTTCTAGACTTTCTTCACTGGGATTTTACGCTTTACTTTCTGGGTTTCATGGCCATCCCTTAATGTGTCAAAATTCCTAACCTTCCCGAAAAATTTTACTTTCACAGCCGGAGCATCTGGTCCAAAACAATGGTGTACGCATTTACGACCGTACAAAGCCTCGTAAGGTGCCATCTTAATATTGATGAAAATATTATTGTAAGCGAATTCATCAAAGGTAAATACCGTCCATGAACCACTGAACCGAGATGCAAATCTCAACATATCCTCAGTATCTGAATTATCGCTCAAATTGACCATCGGTTTGGGATGAAAAGCAGTGCTAAAATGCAGCTTGGTACCCAAAGCTTCTTGCAATTTCCTCCAAAATCGCGAGGTGAATCTCGGATCTCTATCCGAACGATGAAATAGGTACCCCGTGTATCTCACAATCTGAGAAAGTACAATTCAACTAGTCTACAATGAAAATCCATACACACGGGATAAAGTGAGCCGACGTAGTCAGTCTATTGACAACAACCCAAATCGCATCCTTCTTACTTGTTGACAATGGCAGTCCGGACACAAAGTCCATTGTGACTCGATCCCATTTCCACTCGGATATCATGATCGGCTGAAGTAATCCTGAAGGCACTTGATGTTCTGCTTTCACTTGTTGACATATTAAACATCTCGAAACAAGGTCGGAGATGTCTCGTTTCATACCATGCCACCAAAACCAACGTTTCAAATCGTTGTACATTTTCGTACTCCCGGGTGACTTGACATTCGGCTACAATGGGCTTCGTTCAGAATCATCGAAATGAGTTCCGAACTCCTTGGAACACACAAACGACTTTGAACCTCAAACAATCATCATCATCAATTTGAAACTCCGATTCCTTGTTCGGAGCACACTCAGCCCGTTTTGCAACCAATTCATCATCAACTTTCTGGGATTCACGAATTTGATGAATCAATAATGGTTTGGCTTTTAATTCAGCAACTAACACATTGTCAGGTAGAACAGACAAATGCACATTCATTGCTCGTAAAGCAACCAATGACTTCCGGCTTAAGGCGTCCGCAACCACATTAGCCTTCCCGGGTGGTAATCAATGACAAGCTCGTAATCTTTAAACAACTCAAGCCAACGTCTTTGTCGCAGATTTAAGTCTCTTTGAGTCATCAATATTGAGACTTTTGTGATCCGAAAATACATGGCACTTTTCACCAAATAAGTAATGTCGCCATATTTTTAAAGCAATACGATGGCAGCTAGTTCAAGATCATGGGTCGGATAATTTTTCTCATTGGCTTTAATTGTCTCGACGCATAGGCCACAACTCGACCTTCTTGCATCAATACGCAACCCAACCCAAGTAGGGATGCGTCACTATAAATGACAAACTCTTTGCCTGATTCGGGTTGCACTAAAATTGGAGCTTCAGTCAAATAAGTTTTTAGTTGATCAAAACTTTTCTGACATTTCTCCGTCCATTCGAACTTAACATCCTTTTGAAGTAGCTTCGTCATTGGTGTGGCTATCATCGAGAAACCTTTGACAAATCGTCGGTAATAACCGGCGAGTCCCAGGAAGCTCCGAACTTCGGTAATATTTCTTGGAGGCTTCCATTAAGTATGGCTGAAATTTTGCTCGGGTCAGCTCGAATACCCGATGCGGATACCACATGACCAAGAAGCTAACCTCTCTTAACCAGAACTCACACTTACTGAACTTAGCATATAACTGCTTATCCCGCAAAATTTGCAACACTAGCCTCAGATGCTCAGCATGTTCGGTCTTATCTCTTGAATAGACCAAGATGTCATCAATGAACACAACTATGAACCGATCCAAATATGGTCTGAAGATCCGATTAATCAAATCCATAATATCGCAGGGGCATTTGTGAGCCTAAACGGCATCACTAAGAACTCGTAGTGACCATATCTCGTCCTGAAGGCAGTTTTGGGTATGTCTGATTCTCGAATTCGCAACTGATAATAGCCCGATCTCAATCTATTTTGAGAACACTGTGGCTCCCTTCAGTTGGTCGACAATCATCGATGCGCGGCAACGGATATTTGTTCTTTATCGTCACTTTATTCAGTTGACGATAGTCAATGCACAACCTCATGGTTCCGTCCTTCTTTTTCACGAACAATACTGGTGCACCCCAAGGTGAGAAACTTGGTCGAGCAAAACCTCTATTCGTCAATTCTTGTAACTGAGCTTTCAACTCTTTTAACTCGGTTGGTGCCATACGATACGGAGCTATCGAAATCGGCGTAGTCCCAGGTACAAGCTCAATACCAAACTCTACCTCCGAACAGGTGGTAAACCCGGTAATTCTTCAGGAAAAACATCCGGGTATTCACAAACCACCGGCACAGATTCGAGTTTCTTTTCTAATTCTTTGTCATCAAGTACATACGCAAGGTATGCTTCACACCCTTTTCTTACATATTTCTGGGCCAACATTGCTGATATTACAGCTGGCATCCCCTCCAAGTCCGTAGACTCAACTCGGATTACTTCGTTATTTGTGCACCTCAAATCAATAGTCTTGCTTTTGCAATTCACAACCGCATCATGCGCGGTCAACCAATCCAAACCAAGAATAACATCAAATTCATCAAACGGCAAAAGCATCAAGTCCGCCGGGAAACAGGAACCTCGAATTTCTAGGGGACATTTCTTACACACTTTGTCGACAAGCACGTAACGACCCAAGGGTTTGACACCCGAATTACGAATTCAGTAGACTCAATAGGTAAAGTCTTACTGGATGCTAAGGTTTCACATATGTAAGAATGAGTAGAACTGGGGTCAATCAAAGCAATTACATTAGTATCCAAGAGAGTAAAAGTACCGGTAATAACATCAGGCGAAGAAGTATCCTCGCGGGCACGTATGGCATAAGCTCTAGCAGGCGCACGAGCCTCGGATCTGGTCGTATCATCTCTAGATCCTCTCTGACCACCACCAGCATTGCCCGCATTTTCAGATGGTCTACCTCGAGCAGTGGTAACACCCGGTTTCCCACTCTGATTTACATTCTGTCCAGACAACCTCGGGCAATCTTTAATGAAGTGGTCAACTGATCCGCACTTGTAACAGGAGTAGTTAGGGAATCTACAACTCCCCGAATGCCATTTACCGCAATATCGACATTTCGTTCTGTCTCGACGTTCATCCCCAACACTGGCGACCGAAGTGCCTCGTGTACCCACAGGGGGTCGATCACGATCTCGTCTAAAAAGGCCCGAAGTGCCTCTCGACCAGCCCACATCATCTCGAAATTTCTTCGATGCCTGTTGAAGAGACTTTCCCGAAGATCTTTTACGAAACTCTCCAGTTCCCTTATCAACTTTTTGTTTTCTTTTCTAAGCTCTTCGGCTTTACAAGCTCGCTCGACAAGTACTACGAACTCTCGTATTTCAAGAACGCCAACGAACATTTTTATATCTTCATTCAGCCCATCCTCGAAGCGTTTACACATAATAGCCTCGGACGAAACACATTCCCGAGCATATCTACTAAGTCTAACAAATTTTCGCTCGTAATCAGTAACTGACATAGAACCTTGCTTAAGCTCAAGATATTCCTTCCGTTTTTTATCAACAAATCTCTGACTGATATACTTTTTCCGAAACTCAGTTTGGAAAAACTCCCAAGTTACTTGCTCTCGGGGCACAACAGAAGTCAGAATACTCCACCAATAGTAGGCAGAATCGCGTAGCAAGGAGATAGTACACTTTAGGCATTCATCGGGTGTACAAGATAGCTCATCGAGTACCCGGATAGTGTTGTCCAACCAAAATTTAGCTTGCTCGGCATCGTCGCTATCCGTAGCCTTAAATTCAGTAGCCCCATGTTTTCGGATTCTGTCAACTGGGGGCTTATTTGACCTTATTTGGTCAGTTACCGGAGGTATTGTAGGTGCGGGGGTTGTATTAGTCGGGAATGGAGGTTGTGGAACAGCCGTATTAGTTCGAATGTATTGGTTGAACCAATCATTCATCACGCTATAGAAAGCTTGTCTAGCTTCATCATTCGGGTTACTAGCATTAGGTTGAGAGTCCGCCGGCGCTGTCCCTTGTGCGGGAGCAGGCGCCACACTCTCTAGATCATCAGCTACCTCTCGGTCGGGATCAGGATCCATTACTATAAATAAACAAATTTACAATTGTCAGAAATCACCACACTATCAAGTAATCACATAAAATGACATGTATAGCTAGACCCAACACATTACGGTAGTCCTAGAATTGACTAAACCGTAGCTCTGATACCAATCAAATGTAACACCCCGAACCCGAGACCGTCACCGGAGTCGAACACGAGGTGTTAACAGACTTTTAAAAAATTTTCCAGACACTGCCAATCTGCGTAATAGTCGCTTTAAAAATCATATCTTGAGTTTCACAACTCGAAAGTCAGTTTTGTGATTTTTTCCTGAAGATAGACTCATATGCCCATCTACATATTTTTTCTAGAATTTTTGGTCGGGCCAATTAGTACAGTTTATTAGTCAAAGTCTCCCATGTTACAGGGATCGACTACCCTGACCTTTGCGCATTACGACTTGGATATATCCTTGTACAGGGCTCCAATGCTGATGCCGTTTGTTTCTATAGAAACTAGACTCAGAGAGGAATCTATACATATATGGTATGACTTCTAATTATCTCTGGTTAATTTATAATGAATTTCCAAATTTCGGAACAGGAAATCCTGAAACCGTTCTGGCCCTGTCTCACGAGAACCTGAATATCTCTTAACATACTGTCCGTATGATTGTTTCGTTACTTTCTTATGAAATTAGATTCATCAAGGTTTGTTTACATAATTTATTCACTATTTAATTCCATTCCTGCTATTTTTAGTGATTTTCCAAATCTACCTCACTGCTGCTGTCAGCATCTGCCTTTAAGGTAGACTTTACCTATTTCATGGTTTCCATGATTCAACTAGCCCTTTTTGCATAAATAGCACAATTTATGAAAGTGATTAACTATTCCCATGGCAAATCCTTATCAAGCATATCCACACCAAATGATTATAACATTATACTCAAACACATATAAGCCATTTTCGCATGGCTATCCAAAATTATACAAGTCCAAAGGGTCCACGACCCACAACGAACGGGTAGTCCTATACATGCCATTTCGAAGTTCAACCAAAATTGTACCAAAAGGGGGCTTTGATAGTGTGGGCGAATTTGACCTCAAGATCCCGAGTCCGATAGCTGGGGAACCAAATCTATAAAACAGAGGAGCAATGAAACGGAGTAAGCAATTTATGCTTAGTAAGTTTTGAGCAAGGAATTCCAGCACAACAAAAGTATAGCATTCATATGGCTAAACGGATAATTTCATATGCACAAATTTTCGATATCATACTTGCTTCACATTACCAACCCTTATGTACATACACAAAAGATCAACTCAGCCAAAGGCCGGTAGCTCGTTTATCAACTGAGCGAACACTTATTTGTAAGGGCTCAACTAAATTCAAGCACATACGAAACATACCTCAATGTTGGGATGTTTCGAGAGTATTAACTAGAATTTTACAGCAAGTTCATTCATTCCCAAATCACGTACCTTCGGAATTTAACCGGATATAGCTCCTCGTTCAAATGCCTTCGGGACATAGCCCGGTTATAGTAATTCGCACAAATGCCTTCGGGACTTAACCCGGATTTAGTATCTCGCACAAATGCCTTCGGGCTTAGCCCGGAATTAGTATATCGCACAAATGCCTTCGGATCTTAGTCCGGATATTGTCACTTAGCACAAGCCTTCGGGACTTAGCCCGGACATCATCAAATAACCATGCACATTTAACAATAAATCATGGCCCATTCGTATTTCATTTTCGTTAGCAAAACACAAACACAAGACATTTATCATTCTTGCAAATTCGGCTCAATAGCCACACAAAGAGCATGATTTTAATTTGCTCAAAACATGATCTAATCACATCATAATTTAAGCTCTTTTACTCAAGAACTTACCTCGGGTGTTGCCGAACGATTCCGATAGCTATTCGACCACTTTTTCCTTCCCTTTATCGGATTTAGTTCCCCTTTGCTCTTGAGCTTAATTAAACAAATAAATTGATTTAATCATTTGAGCATCGAAAAGAGGAACACAAGGCACTTAGCCCATATTTATACATTAGACATTAAAGTCACATATGTACGGAATCATGAATCAAACTCAACATTTTAGCTAATTTTTCCCCCTTGGCCGAATATGCATGTCTATTTTGGGGCCGATTTCAACACTTAATACATTCTACAAGTATGGTCACTTGTATTGACTAAACACCCTTTTGTTTCAAGTTCAAAACTTGGCTAATACACACATATACACACTAGTAAAGCATCCTCTCCCTTTCCATCAATTTAACACATGCATTGCTCATTAACATGCAAAAGTTATATTCGGCCTTAGCACACAACTTGCTAGCCGATTCTTCTCCATTTAGCAACCAATGCACATATGTGCTCACTCAAAAATGCTAAAAAGGAGGTTCAAGAATCATCAAGCCACCATCACATGCATCATTAACAAGCTTCATATTTAGCATGCAATGGCATTAACACAAACTCCACCTAGGCCGAATCTTAACTCATCTTCATGCCTCATCACCACAACATCAAACATCAACCAAGAATGATGCATCCATGGCCGAGTGTCATTTCCATCACATAGCAAGATTTAGACCATGGGCTAGGTAGAACTCAAGCTAACAACTAAAACATGCATGCATCTCATGGAACATCATCAAACATACCTTAGCTTAGCTACATGCATGGCCGAACCTCTTCAACCTTTCTTCTTCCTTCCTCCTTAAAATTTTTGGCCAAGGATGAACCAAAGGATGAGCATTTTTTTTTCTTGGTTTTTTTCTTTCTAGTTTCGGCTAAATGAAGATGAGAAAGGATGAACAAAAATTTTCTCCTTTCTTTTCTTTAGCTCACGGCAATGGGGGGTGGGGGAAAACAACTACACACATTTTTTTTTGTATTCATCATACTCCTTTTCATTATTTTATGCCCATGCCCCTTATTTTATTTTTTTCCTACATACCTCACTAGGCCAACATGTTCCCAACATGTTTCCACCCATAGCATGGCCAACCACTAGCTCAAATTTTGGGTAATTTGACATGCAAACCCATCATTTTCACAACATGCATTAATAGACCATTTTAAATTAGCCTATCATATTTTCACCATGTCTCATATCAATCCCTATTTAATAATTTCTCATGCAATTGGCAAAATTGGAGAATGAAACTTCCACATACTCATGTACACACATAATAAGCATAGAATATGGAAATCAATTATTTTTATGACTCGGTTTTGTGGTCCCGAAACCACTTCCCGACTAGGGTCAATTTTGGGCTGTCACATCAACCCATATACTTACATGCTCATAGTCAATTTGAACTTAATTTCAATGTATATACGGTGCATACCTGATCATCTTAGGGTTGTAAACACATCAATAGAAATTATTACGACAAGATCGCACATTTCCAACCCAATTGCCTTCGGGATTTAGCCCGGATATAACAACCAGCACGAATGCCTTCGGGACTTAACCCGAATATAACAACCAGCACGAATGCCTTCGGGACTTAACCCGGATATAATGCTCAATTGTCATGCACAAAATATATTTATATTATAAATCATTAACAATTCATTTACATTATTAGATCACAAACACAACATGATTATCCATCATTCCATTTTCGGCTCAATAGCTCATACAAATTACACGATTCCGTTTCGCTACTCTACATGATTTTCTATAACCATTCGACTACAAGCCGATGCACTGCCTATTTATTTCAATATGTAAATCAAGAGAAACCATTAGGTCACAATTTATTTATTATGCTATATATATAAATATATAACATTATTTAATCAAATCATAAGCTAAGTTCCATTACTCAAAGACTTACCTCGAGTATATTTGAACAGTTACGAATAGGTTACTCGATTGCTTTCTCCTTTCCTTTATCTGATTTCGATCCCCTTAGCTCTTGAGCTTCCTTAGGTTTCAAATGGCCGAATGTTTGCTCCCCCTTTTTCTCTCTTTTGGTTCGGCTAAGAAGAATAAAGTTGAGACTTTGTTTTCTTCACCATTCTTTCTATTATTATTTTCATTTTATTCATCTATATTATAAAATATAAAGCCATTAACTAATAATTAATACATATTTTTATATATCACTTCATCATGGCCGGCCACTACTTGTCAAAAATGGATATTTGACATGCAAACCCATCCTTTTTCTAACATGCATTATTAAACCACTTTGAGATTAACCTATCATCTTTCACATTTATTTCACATGAGTCCTATTTAATAAATTTCACATACAAATGATAAAATTAAAGCATGAAACTTTCACACATGCCTTTTTACATACAATAAGCACAAAATTTAACGGTTAATATTTTTTTACGACTCGGTTTTGTGGTCCCGAAACCATTTTCTGACTAAGGTCAAATTAGGGTTGTCACAATTCTCCCCCACTTAAGAAATTTTCGTCCCCGAAAATCTTACCAGTAAATAGATTTGGGTATCGTTCTTTCATAGTGTTCTCAGGGAAATCTTCAATCCCGTGCTTGAGCCATAACACCTTTACTAATGAAACCGTTTTATTTTGCAACTCTTTCACCTCGCTAGCTAGGATACAAATCGGTTCTTCTTCATAACTCAAATCAGATTGTATTTCAACCTCTGATAGATTAATTATGTGCGATGGATTAGATCTATAACGTCGAAGCATCGAGACATGAAAAACGTTGTGAATCTTTTCAAGTTTAGGGGGAAAACCAATTTGTATGTGACTGGTCCAATTCGTTCAGATATTTCATATGGCCCGATGAACCTCGGACTCAATTTGCCCTTACGGCCAAATCTGAACACCTTTTTCCAAGGTGCAACTTTAAGAAACACTTTGTCTCTAACCTGATATTCAATGTCTCTTCGTTTTAAATCCGCATACGATTTTTGACGATCTGAAGCTGTTTTCAAAGTTCCACAAATTACTTTTACTTTCTGCTCAGCATCTATAATCAAATTAACCCCGAAGATTTTACTTTCACTAAGCTCAGTCCAAAACAACGGTGTACGGCATTTACGACCGTACAAAGCCTCGTAAGGTGCCATCTTAATGCTTGATTGAAAACTATTGTTGTATGCAAATTCAACCAAAGGTAAATATCGTTCCCATGAACCACTAAACTCAAGGATGCAACATCTCAACATATCCTCGAGTATCAGAATTATCCGCTCGGATTAACCATCAGTCTGGGGATGAAAAGCAGTGCTAAAATGCAACTTGGTACCCAAAGCTTCTTGCAATTTCTTCCTAAATCGTGATGTGAATCTCAGATCTCTATCCGACACAATAGAAATAGGTACCCCATGTAACCTTACAATCTGAGAAATGTACAATTCAGCTAGTTTGTCCAGTGAATAATCTGTACGTACAGGAATAAAATGAGTCGACTTTGTCAATCTATCAACAACGACCCAAATCGTATCTTTCTTACTTGGCGATAATGGCAACCCAGATACAAAATCCATCGTAATTCGATCCCATTTCCATTCAGGTATCAAGATTGGCTGAAGTAACCCCGAAGGCACTTGGTGTTCTGCTTTTACTTGTTGACATATCAAACATTTCGAAACAAAATCAGAAATTTCTCGTTTCATACTAGGCACCAAAACTGACGTCTCAGATCATTGTACATTTTCGTACTCCCCGGGTGAACTGACATTCGGCTACTATGAGCCTCGCTCAAAATTACTGAAATAAGTTTCGACTTTCTTGGAATACACAATCGAATTCTGAACCTCAGGCAATCATTGTCGTCGATTTGAAACTCTGATTCAACATTTGAGACACATTCTGTTCGTTTAATAACCAATTCTTCATCGACTTTCTGAGCTTCACGAATTTGATGAATCAATAATGGTTTAGCCTTTAATTCTGCTACTAACACATTATCGGATGACACGGACAGATGTACATTCATCGCTCGCAAAGTAAACAGTGATTTATGACTTAAAGCATCGGCAACTACGTTAGCCTTTCCCGGGTGATAATCAATGATAAGCTCGTAGTCTTTCAAAAACTCAAGCCAATGTCTTTGTCGTAGATTCAAATCTCTTTGAGTCATCAAATATTTGAGGCTTTTGTGATCCGAATACACATGACTCTTCTCTCCAAACAAGTAATGTCGCCAGATTTTTAAAGCGAATACGATGGCAGCTAATTCGAGATCATGGGTTGGATAGTTTTTCTCATGTGGCGTTAATTGCCTCGACGCGTAAGCTACAACTCGACCTTCTTGCATCAACACACAGCCCAACCCAAAAGTAAGGATGCATCGCTGTAAATGACAAACTCTTTACCCGATTCAGGCTGCACTAGCACTGGAGCTTCAGTCAGATAGGTTCTTAGTTGGTCGAAACTTTTCTGGCACTTTTCTGACCATTCGAACTTAACATCTTTCTGAAGTAGCTTCGTCATTGGTGTAGCTATCATCGAAAAACCTTTTACAGACCGTCTGTAGTAACCGGCAAGTCCCAAAAAGCTCCGAACTTCAGTAACATTTCTAGGAGGCTTCCAATCAAGTATGGCTGATATTTTACTTGGATCAACCCTAATACCCGATGCGGATACTACATGCCGCAAAAAGCTAACTTCTTTCAACCAGAATTCACACTTACTGAACTTAGCATATAACTGCTTGTCCCATAAAATCTGCAACACTAATCTCAGGTGCTCGGCATGTTCAGTTTCATCTCGTGAATAAATCAAGATGTCATCTATAAACACAACTACAAACCGGTCCAAATATTGTCTGAAAATTTGATTCATCAAGTCCAAATACCGCAGGGGCATTAGTGAGCCCAAATGGCATCACTAAGAACTCGTAGTGACCATATCTCGTTCTGAAAGCAGTTTTGGGTATATCTGAGTCTCGAACTCGCAACTGATAATAACCCGATCTCAAATCTATCTTTGAAAACACTGAGGCTCCTTTCAGCTGATCAAACAAATCATCACTACGTGGTAACGAATATTTATTCTTTATGGTCACTTTATTCAATTGACGATAGTCGATGCACATTCTTATGGTTCCGTCTTTCTTTTTCACAAACAATAATGGTGCACCCTATGGTGAAAAACTCGGTCAAGTGAAACCTCTATCCGTCAACTCTTGCAACTGAGCTTTCAATTCCTTTAATTCGGTTGGTGCCATACGATACGGAGCTATTGAAATCGGTGTAGTCCCAGATACAAGTTCAATGCCAAACTCTACTTCCCGAACAGGTGGCAACCCCAGTAATTCTTCGGGAAAAACATCCGAATATTTACAAACCACTGGCACTATTTCAAGCTTCTTTTCTAATTCCTTACTATCAAGTACGTACGCAAGATACGTTTCACACCCCTTTCTTACATATTTTTGAGCCGACATCGAGGATATAATTATTGCTGACAATCCGTTCAAATCAGTAGACTCAACTCGGATTACCTCCTTATTTGTACATCTCAAATCAATGATCTTACTTTTGCAATTCACCACTGCATCATGTACGGTCAACCAATCCATACCGAGGATAACATCAAATTCATCAAACGGTAAAAGCATCAAATCAGCCGAAAAACAAGAACCTCGGATTATTAAGGGGCATTTCTTACACACCTTATCGACAAGCACATATTGACCCAAGGGATTTGACACCCTAATAACAAATTCAGTAGACTCAATAGGTAAAGTCTTACTGGATGCAAAAGTCTCACATATATAAGAATGAGTAGAACCAGTGTCAATCAAAGCAATCACATCAGTATCGAAGAGAGTGAAAGTACCGGTAATAACATCAGGCGAAGAAGCATCCTCGCGTGCACGTATAGCATAAGCTCTAGCAGGAGCACGAGCCTCAGATCTTGTCGTAGCATCTCTAGACCCTCTCTGACCGCTACTAGCATTCCCCGCATTCCTCAATGGTCTACCTCGAGCTATAGTAGTACCCGGTTTCCCACTCTAATTCACATTTTGTTCTGACAACTTTGGGCAGTCTTTGATGAAATGATCGGGTGATCCGCATCTATAACAAGAATGATCATGAAATCTACAACTCCTCGAATGCCATTTTCCACAAAATCTGCACTCGGTCCTATCTCTTCGATCATTTCAAACACTGGCAACTGAGGTGACTCGCGTACTCATAGGAGGTCGATCACGGTCTCGTTTGGAAAAACCTGTAATGTTCTTAGATCGACCAAAATCATCTCGAAATTTCTTCGATGATTGCTGAAAAGGCTTTCCCGAAGATCTTTTATGAAACTCTCTAGTTCCAACATCAGCTTTCTTTTTTTCATTACTAAGCTTCTCAGCTTTGCAAGCTCGCTCAACTAGTACCACGAACTCTCTGATTTCAAGAATACCAACAAACATTTTAATATCTTCATTTAACCCGTCTTCAAAGCGTTTACACATAATAGCCTCAGACGATACACATTCCGAGCATATCTGCTAAGTCGGACGAACTTCCGTTCATATTCAGTAACTGACATGGAACCTTGTTTAAGTTCAAGAAATTCTTTCCGCTTCTGATAGATGAACCTCTGACTAATATTTTTTTTTGAAATTCAGTTTGGAAGAACTCCCATGTCACCCGCTCTCTGGGTACAACAGAAACCAATGTATTCCACCAATACTAGGCGGAATCACGTAACAAAGATATAGCACACTTTAGGCATTCATCGGGTGTGCAAGATAGTTCATCAAGTACTCGAATAGTATTGTCCAACCAAAATTCAGCTTGCTCGGCATCATCACAGTCTGTAGCTTTAAATTCAGTAGCCCCGTGCTTTCGAATTCTGTCAACCGTGGGCTTGTTCAACCTCATCTGATCAATTACAAGAGGTACCGTGGGTGCAGGGGGTGTATTTGTTGGAAATGGGGGTTGTGGAGCAGCCGCATTAGTTCGAATGTATTGGTTAAACCAATCATTCATCATGTTATAAAAGGCTTGTCTAGCCTCGTCATTTTGATTGCTCGCTATAGGTTGAGAGTCTATCGGTGCGGTCCCGTGTGCAGGAGCAGGCACTACACTCTCAACATCATCAGCTATCACTCGATCGGGATCCATTACTATACAAAATAAAACATTTTTAATTGTCAGAAATCACCACACCACACTATCGTATTAACACATAATGGCATGTATAGCTAGACCCAAACATTTTACGGTAGTCCTAGAATCGACTAAACTGTAGCTCTGATACCAATAAAATGTAACACCCTTAACCCGTATCCGTCGCCAGAGGGGTAAGGATTATTACCAAACAAGCACAAAAATTCATTTGACAATATTCAGGTAATTTCTGATAGCATACCTTTCAATTCGAATTTCGTTTATACAATATGCAAAGCAATCTTCTCAATTTAAATAGTACATTAATTCATTCCTAAGTTTAATTCACATCAAAACAATTAAAACATTAATCGATTATCATCCACACATACACATTAATTATGTGGAGCGCATATAATAACTTAACAAGCCATTTTCGCATGGCTATACATATATACATCACCAAAAAGATACGTAATTAACATCAAAAGTCAATCCTATACATGCCATTATCAAGGTTCATTTACAAGAGTACTGAAAGGTTTAGATAGCGTGGACGACTTCTACTTTGGATCTCCCGAGTCCGATAGTTCACGAACAAAATCTATAAAGCAGGGAATTAAGGCAAAAAGAGTAAGCATTTCTAGTAAGTCTTAAGTAATGAAATCATTTATAACTAAAGCATAGCATTCATAAGGCTCATCACCTTTCTGACTAAATGTAGTCATGATTAAATATACCACTATTGTTCATACATGTCATCTTAAATTTCTCCTTAAACATGAATTCGTATCATGTAGATAATCTCTTTTTACCCAGCTAACCTCATAATTAGGCCGAATACATCTAATTCTATTACAAGGCTAAATAAATGCAAATATGGAAAATCACATACTTATGTTACTTCACACTTCAACCCATATACTTACATGTTCATAGTCAATCTTAACTTAATTTGAATGTATATACGGTGCATACCTGATCATCTTAGGGTTGTAAGCACATCAATAGAAATTATTACGATAAGATCGCACATTTCCAACCTAATTGCCTTCGGGATTTAGCCCGGATATAACAACCAGCACGAATGCCTTCGGGACTTATCCCGGAAATAACAACCAGCACAAATGCCTTCGGGACTTAACCCGGATATAACAACCAGCACGAATGCCTTCGGGACTTAACCCGGATATAACAACCAGCACGAATGCCTTCGGGACTTAACCCGGATATAAAAACCAGCACGAATGCCTTCGGGACTTAACCCGGATATAACAACCAGCACGAATGCCTTCGGGACTTAACCCAGATATGATCCTCAATTGTCATGCACAAAATATATTTATATTATAAATCATTAACAATTCATTTACATTATTAGATCACAAACACAACATGATTATCCATTATTCCATTTTCGGCTCAATAGCTCATACAAATAACACGATTCCGTTTCGCTACTCTACATGATTTTCTATAACCATTCAACTACAAGCCGATGCACTACCTATTTATTTCAGTATGTAAATCAAGAGAAACCATTAGGTCACAATTTATTTATTATGCTATATATATAAATATATAACATTATTTAATCAAATCATAAGCTAAGTTCCATTACTCAAAGACTTACCTCGAGTATATTTGAACAGTTATGGATAGGCTGCTCGATTGCTTTCTCCTTTCCTTTATCTGATTTCGATCCCCTTAGCTCTTGAGCTTCCTTGGGTTTCAGATGGCCGAATGTTTGCTCCCCCTTTTTCTCTCTTTTGGTTCGGCTATGAAGAACAAAGTTGAGACTTTGTTTTCTTCACCATTCTTTCTATTATTATTTTCATTTTATTCATCTATATTATAAAATATAAAGCCATTAACTAATAATTAATACATATTTTTATATATCACTTCATCATGGCCGGCCACTACTTGTCAAAAATGGATATTTGACATGCAAACCCATCCTTTTTCTAACATGCATTATTAAACCACTTTGAGATTAACCTAGCATCTTTCACATTTATTTCACATGAGTCCTATTTAATAAATTTCATATACAAATGATAAAATTAAAGCATGAAACTTTCACACATGCCTTTTTACATACAATAAGCACAAAATTTAACGGTTAATATTTTTTTTACGACTCGATTTTGTGGTCCCGAAACCACTTTCCGACTAAGGTCAAATTAGGGCTGTCACAATTCTCCCCCATGATGGTTACCAACTGGTGCTTCTGGGTGACACAGTGATGACGGTATACATACTCTACAGAGTGACACCTTGAAGGAGGTTTAAAGACTCTCGGAGTCAGTAAACTCGGGAGAGTCTGCTAGGATAATAAACATTGGGTTACCTTTGTGTAAGACCATAGCTTGTCTGTGGCAACAAATTAAGTCCGTCAGAATGGCGAACTAAGAATCTGCTAGGGCAAGAAAAGGGGAAATCACCATAGGACTCGTGTGGTGAGTAGCATAATAGGATGAGTTGGTGCACCCAAGAACATGGTTAAACGGACTAGTTAGGGAATTTGCCAAAGTATTACGGAAATGAGGAAATGGATCTATAAACCTTAACAAAGCGGAGGTAATAGATGAGATAATCGACTTGAGATATGTAGTAACAATTATTATTAGTTCACTAGTGGTTGGCAAGAAATGGGTCTATGAAGCAGATGCTTAACCAAACGTTTTGAGCGATAAGTCAACCAGTGACTTACCGAAAAAGATGATGCTAGCTTAAGATCTTATAACGCGAGGGAAAACCGTAGGGACCATCAATCAAGAAACTTCAAGGATGACTAATTTAATTAGGAGCCTATCAAGACTATATAGCAGAGAGGACCATGTGGGACTACCAAAGATGGACTTTGTCAAGGGATACATGGGTAGGAAGTAGTCTGCTAGAAACCATTTACTAAATTAAAGTACCTTTAAGATTGATCTAAGGTAAATCAATACTTGAGGGTTGCAATGGTGGTTGCAAGTCCTCTAGGAATAGAGGTAACAGGCCAATCAACCATGTATCATATTCGGGTCTACGATTGAGAATTTAGAATAGGACCTTTGTTAGGAAAAATGACTAACATGGGCTAAGACGAACTTACGATTGAATTAGTACAACAACTACGTACGGATCTCAATGTGGGTTAACAAGGTCAAGTAAGGGATCTATAGTTAAAACGAATTCTTAGATAATTTCCCATAGGTTAAGACAGATTCACGAAGAGTATCAAATGGTTTTGTCTGCCAATGTTAACTTAGAGAGAGAGAGAGAGAGAGAAAGAAAGGCATTTCCATGCCGAGGTATTTGTGCATTATCCTCTAGAATCCAAGAAGTTTAATTTTGTGTATAGTATATCACCATCTTAAATTTGAAGTTGTTTTCTATGAAAAATTTACGTGTAAACCTCACTAAGTTCTTCCAAACTTATAAAGTTTACTACTTGGTTGCAAGGTAGATCAAGGCTAAGAAATCAAGAGAAGGGACTAAGCTAGACTCTGCCAAAACGAAAAGTTGGGCACGATATCTGTAACATGTATATAGAGAGGCACCCTTAGAGGCTACGCCTCTAGGTTTAAGTTGATTACATTGTATTCAAAATTTATTTACAATTTATTAATTGTTATTGGAAATTAGAGTTGTAAGTACTTATCAATAGTTCAAAATGAGATTTAATATAGTTACAATTGAAACTTAAGCGTTTAAGCATGTAATGTAATCAGAATAAAAAATACTACTAAGTTAATTAGGTCAGCGCATCATTCGATATTCAGACCTACTGATTGGGTCGTGTATAGGGTGTTACAATTTAGTGGTATCAGAGTCCTGGTTTGCCGATCCTTTGGACATAGGAAGTTAAGGAATAACCCCTATATGCATGTTATAGTAAAATTGTCTTAGTCCCTTAGTGTTGTTAAAAGTTAATAAATGTAACGAGGATAAGTGCATGATTGGTGATAATTTACTGGGGATAATAGGAAGATAAGTTAGTGAAGTGAGAACAAAAGACTAGGAAAGTGAAGGATGGTAATTTTCATTAATTAAGGGAATTAGTACAAGCACAAAGATGATCAAGCATTGGCCCCAGTCGGTAGATCAACCACCTTTTGTGTCCTCCTCCCATTTATCATTGGCTTCTTTAATAGGGGCAAAAGTGTTTGGCTCAGGTTCTGAAAAGTAAAATAGGTCATCAAACTCCCTCCACCTCTTCTAGAACTCTTCTCATGTAGCCTTAGAGGGATTTATCGCATCAAAGCCTAAGTTAGTGTTGGTGAACTAGCGCAAGTAGTAGAACTTCACTTGGCTCACGTCGAATGGACTCATAAGAACTTGGGCATGGAGGATATGGTTAGATCTCAACTTAGGAATGTAATTTTGTATTCTCGTTTTGGTTTCAATCTTATATCACTCTAAGGCTTTGTTGTTTCCCTTCTAAACCCTCTCTAAATTTTCTAGTTGATGTTCCTCTAGTAACTTGATCTGGCTTTCCAGTTGGCGTGCCCAATCCTCAGATTCAAATTT
Organism: Gossypium hirsutum; assembly: GCF_007990345.1. Classification (NCBI taxonomy): domain Eukaryota; kingdom Viridiplantae; phylum Streptophyta; class Magnoliopsida; order Malvales; family Malvaceae; genus Gossypium; species Gossypium hirsutum. The sequence goes on along the minus strand of NC_053434.1, from coordinate 88,933,345 downwards.
TAAGGAGTTTTACATAGACTCCCAGTGGAGATAGACTTGGAGAAATCTTGAGTTTGGTAGGCTACAATCTCTTGTGTTTGGCAGAGCTAGTCTAGTTCTTGATCTTGAAAAGCTAGGGTCATTTCTAATTAAGCCCATTTAGCTTCACTTCCACTACATTGTTCATGGAGGTCCCAACCAAGCATACCACATTCCTCAATCATAATTTTGTAGAAGTCCACCAATTCCAAGATTACATTTTTTAGCTCTTGGGGTAGACCTCTTTCCCACCGTTGGTTGATTTTTGTTGGGGAGAAAGGATGTTAACCTCGATAAAAAGGTCCCCCTATTGGAATAGTTAGGATGCCCTGCCAGAAGAAGAGGGATGTTGCCTTGATTTAGATAGACGGTGGTGTAGAAATGGCAGTGTGGGGAGCGAACTCATCAGGCAAACCTTAGGCGAAGGGAGTCAAGTTCACTGGAGTGGCGGATACCATCTAAATCTCGAAATGAGAAGGGACGACAGGCGGAGTAAGCTTCCTCTTGGAACTAACTAGTTTCTTGCCTCGTTGATCTGCCGTAAGTCGGTGTAGCAAATTAAACTAGTTTTCATACTTGAGGAGCTTGAATATAAGCACTTTTATTATGTTTTATTTAAGTTTTTATATTTTAGTTTAAATTCAATAAAAAGTGTATTTTTTCTTTTTATTAACCTTAAGGCCGAATGAGGCCTAAAGGCAAGTTAATGTACCTAGTAAGTGTGTAGGAAACCATTCAAGGGCGTAGAAACTCAATATTAATCGTTGTGTTGCAACACGGGAAGTTTGATATCAAAACATAGGGAGTAGAATGCCAGAATTACAATACTACCTTTGGTTTCGTGACACAACCATGGGATGTCGCAAAACACCCTTGAAGTTACCCTTGAACCATGCATATTGCCTTCGATGTCACGACATAGAGATTAGGGTGTCATAACATCAGCCTTGTATGAGGAATACTTACAAGTTAAAGGTGTTTTGGTCTGTAAATGAAGAGTCAACACGAGAACGGTAACTGACTTAGGGTTGAGGACGATAACAAGTCTAACTCCATAAATAGGCTCTTAAAACACTTGTTTAGGGATAACTTTTCATACTTTCAGATTTTCTTTGTAATTTACTTTCCATTTTTCTTTCTTTTAGGCTTTAGGTTTTTTTTAGTTCATTTCTTTTAGTGTTCTTCAGAGAACTTGCTTTGTAGATGAGATTGACTCTTGAGGATTTCTAGTGCTTCAATTATTGAATAGAAAATAAGATTCTCTAAACTCTACTCTTTTCTTATTCTTTATGCATATCTTTTACATTAAGTTTACAATGTTTATTGATTTCATAAGGAACTAATCCTCTTATGGGGCATTAGAGACTAGAGGTGTGATTAACTAATTACTATGTAGGGTTCTCTTAATGGATCAACTATTTGGGAGAGGAAAAACTTAAACCTTAGGCTTGAAATCCCTAGGAAGTTATTTAGGTGGGAATTAACCCAAAATTGGGATGACCTATCTGTGAACACCTTAGCCTCAAACCAATCTAAACTGTGAGGTTGAGAGATAATTAGTTCTTGCCGACTCATTTGTTTAGTGGATGATCTAGAGATCTGCTAGGGTAATGACTAGTTGATTAAATAGAAACCCGAAATAAAAATCAATTATGACCACCAAAGCAAGCTAATCACCCATAGCTAGAATTGATCAAGTTTATAAATCAGTTCTCCAAGCTTATTTTATTTATGTTATTTTCATTCTTTTAATTTATAAAAACCAAAAACCTTCATTTATGTTATGTTGTAATATAGTTTATTTAAATTACTAATTAGATCTATTTACGTTCAGGTTAAACTTAGTTTAGTACTAGCCTCCCTTGGGTACGATCCTCAGAATACTCATCTATTCTATTATAAAACTATATTACAACCTGACCGTATACTTACGACCACTGCCTCTATATTTCATATCTTTTTGTTATAGTATTGACACTCTGGATGTAGTACGTTTGGAGGCGGTCAAGTTGTTGGCGATGTTGTTGGTGAGGCAACTTTACTAATTGATTTTAATTTTTACATTCTAATAGAATAATTAGGAAATTTAAAAATTATAGATAAAACTTTTATTTTACTTTTACTAACATCTTATATCTTTTTTGTTTCTGATTTCAGTGTATGATTCATAATAGAGGCACGCCTATGGAGCTAGCTACTGATCTAGAGAAAATAATCCGTATAAATCATCAATAGCAATAGCAACAACAACCGATACAGAACCAACCACCTGTTGTAGACAATTTACCATGCAATAATTTTTTGTTTGACAAGATTAACAATAATAATCCATAGGACTTACCACCACCACCATAACTACCTTCAAAAATACCTATGGCGTGTAACGAAAGAACCCTAAGGGACTATACACTACCAAATTTGGAGATGGTTCATAGAAGTATCACAAGGCCGACCATCACGACTAGTAACTTTGAGATAAAACAAGCCATGATCCAGATGATGCAAAAAAATCTGCAGCTTAGAGGCACAATGATGAATGACCCAAATCAATACTTAATATAGTTCCTTCAACTTTGTGATTCATTTAAATATAAGGGGGTCATTGATGATGCTATTCGTCTTCAATTTTTCCCCTTCTTCTTAATTGATAATGCGTTTACTTAGATAGATTTGCAGGCACTAGGATTTATCATGATATGGGATGAACTTGTAGGAAAATTTCTACACAAGTTCTTTCCTATTAGCAAGATGGCCCAACCGAGGAGAGAGATCGCAACGTTCAAACAGTTAGAAGGAAAAAGCTTTCACGAAGCTTGGGAGCATTTTAAAACACTGATAGAAAGATGACCACATCATGGATTGCCTGAGTGGTTGATAATGGAAATGTTCTATAATAGGTTGGATGTGCATGTACGTTCAGGACTAGATGGAGCGACAAAAGAAGCCCTAATGAACAGAACATATGAAGATGCGTATGAGTTGATATAAAATATGGCGATGAATTCCTACCAGTAGTCAATTGAACGTTAAACATATGACCAAAAACCCTTTACGGTAAAATTTGTCCAGGAGGATGATCTATATCAACAAATTTTGGACAAACTCAGCTGCACAGAGTCCTCATCCAGTGCATCATCTATATATAGAGGAGACAAATCTCTCATCCATTACATTAATAATCCAATCAAGGATGTTAACTGCGTTGGGAATAAGGGTGTAAACCTTTATTCAAACACTTATAATCCCAACTAGAGAGATTACCCAAACATAAGTTAGGGCGAAAACTAAGGAAGAGGTAATAGTATGCAACCAATTAAAAATACTAATTATCAACCTCCTTACTTACAGAAGCCTCAGGAAAGAACCAACCTAAATGACCATATTGTATATGGTCAATGCATGGATCAAATCAAGGGAGAGATGCAATCGATGAGATTTGAAGTAAACTGGTTGCAATCTGAGTGCACCAATACTACAAAAACATTGACTAAACTGGAAGATCAAATGAGCCAATTGATAAGCATAATGAGAGATGTTAAAAGACAACTTGGCATAGGAATCTCGAGTAACACAAAAAAAATCCTCAAACAGAAGGAAATGAGCACATAAAAGCGATCACAGTCTGTTCGGGAAAAGCACTAAGTAGCTCAGAAAAGCCAACTCAAGAGGAAGACAAGGGGGATACTAATGATCTTCATCAAGACCCTCAAGAAGCTGATGTTGAACCAAAATTAGAAAAAGTAACCAAGCTGGAAGATAAGCCAATAGTAGAATTTGCACTAACGAGAGTACCATTCCCTTCTCAGTTAGAAGAAAAATAGAGACGTGATGAGGAAGAATTTGTAAGTTTTTCAAATTTATTTAGAGTTCTGAATGTTAACTTGCCTTGAATAGATCTAATTGAGAAAGTTCCTAAGTACGAAAAGTATTTAAAAGAAATTATATCTAGGCATAGGAAAATAAAAACAGGAAAGCAAGTTAGCGTAAGCGTATCAAGTAGTGCAATTATTTTAAAATAGATACTGTGATCTCCCGAATTAGGACCTAGTCAGATAATGGTTTCGAGACCACAAATTTGAGATAGAAATAATTGTTTTATGATTTTTATGAGGTTTATAATATGAATGCATGCTTATGTGAAAGTTTCATGAAGAATTTCTATGCATAAAATGTCTAATTGAATTTTAGGGACCAAATTAAATAAAATGCAAAACTTGCATTCTAGAAGCTTTAAGCATGAAATTTCTTTATATTATGAATTATAGGGTCCTAATTAGAAATTTGACCAATTTCTATAATTTTAGACAAAAATAGACATGCATAGGAAAAATTTGAAAGAAGGCATTTTGGTCATTTATTAATTAAAAGAATAAAAAGGGAAAATCAAGGCAAAAATGTGTCTATCTTCTCCAAGTGTTAGCCATAGCTAGGGTTTTGTTCAACATTTCCAAGCTTGATTGTAAGTGCTCCCTAGCCCCATTTTTAATGTTCTTTGCATTTTTAAAGTCTTTGAAGCATGATGTACCCATTTCTAGATATATTTTGTGCTAAGGTTCGTGTATGAAATTTAACCCATGTGTAACATGCATGTATATTGATGATTAATGGAGGAATATGAATGTTTGATGCATGATAAACATCTTTTACTAGGTAATTTTTAGTGAAAACACCTAAAAAGGGGACTTGATTGTAAAAGTGGGTAGTAATAATGTGAAATAAAGGAAAATGTAGGCCGATATGAGAATGGAATAGGTTCAGCTAGGCTTGGGTAACAAAGAAAATGCATGCATTTTATTTTACGAGCTTATGGACTAAATTGTAAATAAGTGAAAAGTTAGGGCTAAAAAGGTAATTTTACCAAAACATGATTTACGGATTGATTTGAATAATGTGATTAATAAAAAAGTTAATTTTGGCATTATAGACAAGAAAAATGTGAACTGGGTCTTGATCGAGGAAAGAATAAAGTATATGACGATTAGGCTCGATTACCATCATTTTGTACCGGGGTAAGTGCATATGAAAATAATGTGGTGTTTTAGCATATTTTTAAAGTTTTGATATTATGTGATAAATGTTTTCTTATTATTATGAGTTATATACTTATTGGTTGTTATGAAAGCATGAATGATAATTGGCCTTTACATACTGACATCACGAGCAAGTACGACAAAGTATGCCTTGTGCAAGTGAGGAAAATCTCGTTTGAACCTTAGGAATAGTTTGGGATACAAGTGACATGTCACTAGGAATTAAGAAGTCCGAACTCGTTGAGTGGTCCGAGTTCATTATGGATGCGAGCATCCGAGCTCGCTGAATGGTCTGAGTTCATAATGGATGTCAGACATGTGATTGAGTTCCAGGCAATGGTCATGTGTGTCCTACAGGTGGCTAGGTAATCCTTGAGTGGTTGGATACCTGATAACTTTTGTGAGTAGCCCGTGTAGTTACACGTTGATCATAGCTTAATGAGTAAGCCTGTGAGTAGCTCCATGGTGAGCGTTGCATGATATGAGGTAGCTTCGACTACATATGTTTATGTGGCACTTATGTGCAAGTTTCTGTGTATCCAATAGTATTCTGAGTGTTCAATGGGTATTATAATAAATGATGCGATAAAAGTCCTAAGATGGCATGGTAATGAAGGTAAAGTTAATTGATATGCTACTAATATGTACAAGTATGTACATTATACTCATATAGGATGCCTTATTAAAGGATGGTATATGACGAGAAAGTATATTCATATATATATATATGAACACTTGATAAAAGAGCTAGATTGTTTGAATGATGAATAATCTTGGTGGTTATTGGGTATAGTGAAATTGTTATTTTGAGTATGACATGTATAGGGGACTTGGTTATTTTGTGATATGTGTCATGCTATTTGGCCAAATTGTGAAGGCATATGATGTTGATGATTCATTTTGTAATGGCCATGTGATATGGCTTATATTTGATCATTGGGTTGTAATCTAATTACCCATGCATGCATGTGTTAGTGCATTGATGATGTGATATGTTATTGCTTGGTGAATGTATGAAAAAGTATGGATTAGATGCTAAAAGATAAGGGATGACTTAATGGCTCAAAATGACTATAGTCATGAATGCATAATTTCAAGTTATGGTAACAAGTTTAATAATGCATGAAATTGGTGTGGAATGCTTCTAAATGGTGTAATAAAATGAAAATGGAATAGGATGACATTATAAAGATGTGAGATGCCATTGTGTTGAATATTTGAGTGTCTAAATATGTCACGTTGCATGCTATGAAATATGTTTGAAGGTATGAATGATTAATGGTGACAATTGGCTTGGAAAGTAGCCTTTAAATGGTCCACAGGGGTAGAGACACGGGTATGTATCTAAACCATGTGTGACACACGGTCTGCCTTATGAGCGTGTTGAATGGCCATGTGTCCCTTGCACCCTAATTTTTACAAGTCAGTATGCTTAGTAGTGAACACACGGGCTAAGACACGGGGGTGTGTCTTGGTCGTGTGAGAGACACAGCCTACCCATATGGGCGTGTACTCTGGCCTTGTGAAGTCTGTACCTTTTTATGAAAAATTCAGTTAATTTTCATTGACACATGGTTTGGCCAGACGGCCATGTGATACAGTCGTGTAACCCTAAATGAATGCTGACGTCATAGTCAGAGAGTTACATAGTTGGAAGACATGGGCGTGTCGAGAGCACACGGGCGTGTCCCCTGTCTCACACGAGCGTGTGGCTCTGTATTAGGGAAAATTTCCCAAACTTTTCTAAAGTCTTTGATTTAGTCCCACATCCTTTCCGATTGCTGTTTTGGGCCTTACAGGCCCATATCAGGAACAAATTGTGTATGTATGAATGAAGTTGTTTTAAAGAAAAATTTTATAGCCTGATTTTTGCATGAATGACTGTGTATGTGTTCAGTAATGCCTCGTATCCTATCCTAGCCTCGGGTACGGGTAAGGAATGTTACATTTAATGGTATCAGAGCTACAGTTTAGTTGATTCTCAAACTACGTAGCATGTGTTTAAGTCTAGCTATACATGCCATACATATGTTGTGATAGTGTGATGACTCTTGAAAAATTTTAAAATATGTTTTCATATAGCAAATGGATCTCGACAGAGCTATAGCAGATGACGTATAAAGCAACGCGCCTGCTCCTGCTGAAGGGGCGGTGCTAGCCGAGAGTAGACCTGAAACTATCAGTAGAGGAGAAAGAGGTAGAGAGGCCTTTCTCCACATGATGAATGCATGGTATATGGAGTTCGTTCGAACAAACCCGAATGTTCAACCTCCCCCACCTCCCCCAAATCCTTAACCCGCATCTGTGATGCCTCAACGTATGGATTTCATGAGATTTGCTAGAACACCTGTTGATAAAATTCGGAAACAAGGTGCTGAGGAATTTAGGGAAAATGCCAATGATGATCCTGAAAAAGCAGAGTTCTGGTTAGAGAACTCGATACGGGTATTTGATAAATTATCCTGTACACTCGAGGAGTGCCTAAAATATGTCATATCTTTGTTGAGAGATGTGGCGTATCACTGGTGGAGAACGCTGATATCTGTGGTACCACTGGAGAGGATTACTTGGGAATTCTTTCAAGAGGAATTTCGAAAGAAATACATTAGCGAATGGCTCATCGATCAGAAGCGTAAGGAATTTCTGGATTTGAAACAGGGTCATATGACAGTTAGTAAATATGAGAGAGAATTTGTCAGACTTAGCAAGTACACTCGGGAGTGTGTATCTTCCGAAGCTAAGATGTGTAGATGTTTTAAAGATGGACTTAATAAGGATATTAAGACATTAGTGGGTATTCTTGAGTTGAAAGAATTTGTGGTACTCCTTGAGCGGGCTTGTAAAGCCGAAAAATTGGTCAAAGAAAAGAAGAAAGCTGAGTCTGAGGCTAGAGATACAAGAAAGAGTTATCAGAGTATGTCGTTGCCATCTCAGTCTAAGAAACCTAGAGAGATGTACTCCCGTTCATATGTGTCAGCTGGACACTCATACGGGAATCGTAGAAAGTAGAATTTGAGTTTTAGATCTCTGTGGGCAACACTAAACCTTCCAAGGCCAAATGCCAACAATGTGGTAGACGTCATTCTGGAAACTGTAGGGTGAGTGAAGGATCTTGTTTTAGATGTGGTTTTCTAGACCACTTTATTAAGGATTGTCCCGAGATGATGGAAAAAGAAAGATTTCAGAGTTCATGACCGAGTGGCGTAGCTTCTAAGGGAAGACCCTTGAGAAATGCCAGGAATGGGTTCGGTAGTAAGAATATGACACAAGATACAACAGTGAGATCTAAAGCTAGGGCTCCGGTTAAGGCCTATGCCATACGCGCACTCGAAGACGCAGCTTCTCCTGATGTGATCACTAGTAATTTTTCTTTCTATGATACTAATGTTATGGCTTTGATAGACCTTGGCTCTACTCATTCGCATGTGTGTATGAAATTGGCATCTAGTGTGAATATACCTGTTGAGTCTACCGAATTTATGATTAAAGTGTCAAACCTGTTAGGAAAGCATGTGATAGTTGATAAAGTATGAAAGAAACGCCCTTTGATGGTTAAAGGTCATTGTTTTTTGGCCGACTTGATGTTGTTTCCTTTTGATGAATTTGATGTCATACTAGCTATGGACTAGTTGACAGTCCATGATGCTATAGTGAATTGTAGACATAAAGTTATGGAATTGAAATGTGAAAATGATGAGATTCGTTAGGTTGAATCAGGTGATGCCTATAAGTCACTAATGGTAATTTCTTCAATGACTGTTCAGAGATGTATGAGGAAATGGTATGAAGCTTATTTGGCATACATATTAAATACAAAGGAATCTGAGTTGAAAATTGAATCAGTGCCGATTTTATGTGAGTATGCGGATTTATTCCTGAAGGAATTTCCTGGTTTGTCTCCAAATAGAGAAGTTGAGTTCGGTATTGAGCTAATGCCAGGGACAACACCTATCTTTATTTCTATGCCTGCACTTATTCATCATATAATCATGTTCACATGTATTTTTACTTAATCGATTTTCCCGTTGAACTCTTCGGATAATAACTGATACTCAGTTGCCTGCACATATTTTCACACTTGTAGCCAAAGCTATTTGGTACGTATAGTAGCCTGCACTTAGTACTACACATGCGACCAATTATCCGGTAGACGTAGTAGCCTGCACTTAGTACTACACACGTGACCTAACCATATGATACACGTAGTAGCTTGCACTTAGTACTACACACGTGATCGAAGTTATCGGGTACGCATAGTAGCCTGCACTTAGTACTACACATGTGACCAATTATCCAGTACACGTAGTAGCCTGCACTCAGTACTACACACGTGACCTCACAATAGATCATTCGTATCGTTTCTATTTCGAAGGCTCAACCGGGAAATTCCTCACTTTCCAACATGTTACAATTTATTCATAGTCCTTTTTCAATTTGCAATTTACAACAAATAATCATTCTATAGGCAGCCACATTTCATATGATAACAAAATATAATAAAATAAAAATAATCGATAAATTATTTACGTACAAACTTACCTCGGATCCAGAAATGACAATTTACCATTCTAGTCCATAACCTTGTATTTTCCCGATTTAAGCTCAAATCTCGGTTTCCTTGATCTATAATATCACATTTAGCCTACTAAGTAGTCACACTATTCATATGGGTATAAAAATCATATTTTTAAAAATTTTCATTTTGACCCCTAAACTTTTGCATATTAGCACTTTTGTCCCAGGGTTCGAAAATTAAACTTCTTCCTATTTTTTTATGTTTTATGACATGATGATCATTTTTCCCTTCTATGACAACATCAAATTCTCACTCTAACATGTACTTATGAACATTAGGTATTTTTACCGATTATGTCGTTTTACTCATTTTCACGTAAAATCCCTTAGCAAAAGTTGTTTAACACAGTTTCAAGCTTCATATTCTACCATTAAACATCAAAATATATGCATATCATTCATGGGTAAATTTTTAAACATAAATCCTAACTCAAAATAATGGTAGAAATTAGCAAATCATGTTACTGAGATTTCAAAAATACATAGAACATTAAAAATGAAGCTCGGAATCACTTACAATTAAGCTTGGAAGTTTGATCGAACCCTAACCATGGCTTCTCTTGGTACATTCTACTGTAGCAAGAAGAAAGGGACACATTTGGGGTTTAAAATTTGTCTTTTAATTCATTTTGCCCCTAAATGACCAAAATGCCCTTTTTACTATTCTTTCAAATTTTTCCCAAACAAGGCCATTTTTGTCCAACAAGTTATAAAATGGTTTAATTATCATTTAAGGACCTCTTATTTAAAATTTCATGACAATTAGACACCTCTAACATATAAAACTCAACTTTTGCACCTTTTACAATTTAGTCTTTTTTACTAAATTGAGTGCCCAAACGTCGAAATTTTCGAACGAAATTTTCACGAAATCATTTTGTGAAATCGTAAACCATAAAAATATAATAAAAATGAAATTTTCCTCATTATATTTGTGGTCCCGAAACCACTGTTCCGACTAATCCCAAAATCAGGATGTTACACCACACGCCCGTGTGAGTATAGAGCACACGCCCGTGTGCTAGGGACATGCCCGTGTCCCGAACCCATGTCCAAAAACCTGGACATTCTGCCAATTTGGTCATGAACAAATTGAAGCCACATGGCCAAGGTACACGCCCGTATCCTATGGCCGTGTCCTTCACACAGCCGAGACACATGGCCGTGTCTCTTGCCATTGTGCTTACTACCTTGCATACTAACTTGAAAAACTTAGGTGCAGGGGATACACGACAGGACAACACGCCCATAGGGGTAGACCGTGTGTCACACACGGCCTAGACACATGCCCGTGTGTCTACCCATGCAGACAAATACAGGGTTATTTTCCAAGCCATTTTATCACCATCACAACACATGAACGCATACTTATACAATAGCATACAACATGGAAAAATTAGGCACTTAAACATTCCTAACATGTCATGACCATAGAAATTTCACATGCAACCAATATCATAGATTTTACCTTCATCTTTACCACATTAATGCTATAGCTATCAACATGTCATCAAACCTCATTTTCATCACTAAGCATTCATGATCACATCCACATACCATTCATACCAAGCCATTAAAGACTCTTCATAAATAAATAGGTTTAACAACCCCATAATCAAAATTTTGGCTAAAGCAATATCACATACTCAAATATTTAAACTCCTATACATGCCATAGACTCGAAGTACTTGAAATCACTTACACCAATAGCGATAGCTTGACAGTGTGATAGTATCTCCGACAAACTCCAACCCGAGCTAACCTGGCAACACCAGAGAACATGGGAAAGGAAGGAGGTAAGCTTTATGCTTAGTAAGTTCATATGAAAACAATAAGCAACTCATTAACATGTTTTATCAATGTTCCCAACATATTCTCAAGTTCATGATAAGCTATCTTCTTGTACAATAGTTGATAAAATATTTATATCTGGAGCTACGAAAATCCAAATTAAATTCCATTAAATTTCCTTGAAAATAGACTCATGTACCTTTCTACCATAAAATTTCCAAAATTTTTGGTTTAGCCAAATAGTACAGTTTATTTCTCAAAGTTACCCCTGATTCATTGTCTGATAGTTTCGACCTTTCTAAACTAAAGTTCAATTATCTCATAACACAGGACTCGAATAATGTTCTCATTTATTTATATTTAAAATAGACTCATTTAGAATTATAAAAATATAAATTATAACTCATAATTATTTTTTTACAATTTATAATGATTTTCTCAAATCAGAACAGGGGATTTCAAAGTCATTTTGACTCTATCTCACACAACTTCAAATATCTCATTATATGAAATTCTTTTCTTACACGGTTTCTTTTATAAGAAGCTACACTCAATAAGATTTAACTCCATATTTTATTCAGCCTATAATTCACTTTCTACTATTTCTGGTGTATTTTCAAATTTACACCACTGCAGTAGCCCAAAACTGTCCAGGCTAATTTACTCTTCCACAATTATTGTTCACCAAATTAATACAACACCATATCATCTATCATGGTAAGAACACATGGCTATGCATCACAAGCATGGACCCATAATCTCAATGTCATCAAGTATCAATGTAACACCCCTCGCCCATGCCCGACGCCGGGACAGTGTTCGAGGTGTTACCTTACTTAAACTCAATCAATCACACAAAGATCGTGCCGTAAAATTTCAATCAATTTGAAACTTTTCTTTTCACATGCAATCTGTCCCATGTATGGGCTTATGAGGCCCAAAACATACATCCGGGGTGGTTTGGGACCCAGTCGAGAACTCATGAAAAACTTAGAAAATCTCTTGCATCAAGGCTTCCCACGCCCGTGTGGGTATAGAGCACACACTCGTGTGCTAGGGACACGCCCGTGTCCCGAACCCGTGTTTAAAAACCTGGACATTCTGCCAAAACCACACGACCAAGGCACATGCCCGTGTCCTATGACCGTTTCCTTCACACGGCTGAGACACATGGCTATGTCTCTTGGCCGTGTACTACTACCATGCATACTGACTTGAAAAAATTAGGTTCAGGGGACACACGGTTGGACAACACGCCCATGGGGGCAGACCGTATGTCACACACGGTCCAGACACACGCCCGTGTGTCTACCCGTGTGGACAATTACAAGGCTATTTTCCAAGCCATTTGTCACCCTCACAACATGTGCACACATACTTATCCAATAACATACAACATGGCATAAATGATCTCTTAAACATCTACAAACATGTTATGCTTAAGTCATTTTCTTATACAACAAATATCATAGAATTTGCTCACATCATTACCACATACTAGTCATAACTATCATTACATCACAAACCTCATGTCCATCACTAAGTATACATAATCATTTCCACAAACCATTCATGAGGCACTATTAACTATTTACCGATCACCTAATCTTGCATCAGTTACTAACTCATCAATGAATCTCATTTCAATCTCTAGGCATACATGCTATAAGCCACATCACAAGAGATAGTATCATACATATATATGAATAAACATTTAGGCCCACAACATCATTAGCCAACATAGGCCAATTCACATGGCTACAACACTTTATCAATACAAGCCAACACCTTTGGATAAATCATAATATCACATACTCAACATTAAAACCCTATACATGCCACAGACTCGAAACACTAGGATTTACTTACACCAATAGTGTTAACTCGACAGTGTGATAATATCTCTGATGGCCTCCAACCCGAGCAAACCTGGCAACCATATAGAATATGGGAAAGAAGGGGGTAAGCTTTACGCTTAGTAAGTTCATATGAAAACAATTAGCAGCTCATTTACATGTTTTATCAATGTTTACAACATATACTCAAGTTCACGACAAGTTGTCTTCCTAAGCAACAGTCACTAAATTATTTATATTTGGAGCTAAAAAACTCCAAATTAAGTTCTATTAATTTTCCTTGAAACTAGACTCATGTACTTTTATACCATAAAGTTTCCAGAATTTTTGGTTTAGAAAATTAGTACATTTTATTCCTCCAAGTTACCCCTGATTCACTGTTAGACAGTTCAGACCTTTCTGTATTAAAGTTCAATTATCTTATAGAACATGACTCAAATAATGTTCTAATCTATTTCTCTTGAAACTAGACTCATTACGGATTCTAATAATATAAATCATAACTCATAACCATTTTTTTACAATTTATAATGATTTTCTAAAATTAGAACATAGGATCTCAAAGTCATTCTAACTCTGTCCCATGCAACTTTGAATATCTCCATTATAGGAAATTCTTTTGCTTACACGGTTTCTTTTACAAGAAACTAGACTCAATAAGATTTATTCTCATATTTTATTCAGCTCCTAAATCATTTTCCACTATTTTTAGTGTATTTTCAAAGTTACACTACTACAATAACTCAAATCTGTCAAGGCTAAGTTACTCATAAGCTTAGTGTAGATACTTGTACAACTTGTAACATAACTAAAGTACATACCTGTACCAACTCGTATTAAAGTATATAGTCATACCTTCTTTAACATGCCCTCCTTAGGGCTTTCATCACATCATCCATTTCATTACCCGTTGAATACTCGGGATGCTAAAGGATGTTTAGAATTATCATATGCCGAAGAGAATGCCCAAGGCCATATCCCTCACATGGTCTTACATGGATCTATATATCATTGCCATATCCCGGATATGGTCCTATACGAGGTTTCATATTAGTGCCGATGCCATGTCCCAGACATAGTCTTATACTAGCACACATATCATCACATTTTCATTGAATCCTCACAAGTCAATTCCAATAGAGGCATACATCCACATTTTGTACAATATCAAGTATTAAGCACATCATAATGAAATTGAGCATTACTTTCATACAAACTTCTAATATTTTAGGCCATACACTTAATGCCATAACAATGAACAATTTTAATTCAAGCATGATATTGCATTATTGTTACCATACGAACTTACCTCGATACCACAAAGGTGAAAAGGACGTAATCATCCCTTAATCAATTTCTTTCCGTTCTAAGTCCAAATCTCGATTTTCAACATCTAAAACATCACATTTAGATTATTAAAACAATTTACTAATCAAATTAGTCCATTGAAACACTTTGGAAAAATTTACAATTTTGCCCTTCTATTTTGCCAAAATTACCAAATTGCCCTTAGGCTCGAAAAATGATTTTTATTCAATTTATTTACTCCTTAAGCCTAGATAAACCATTTTCATAACTATGGCAACTCACAAAAATCATTATTACACACAATAACAGCTTATCTTACAACTTGGCAAACTAGCCCTTTTTAAGGTGTTTTCATGCAATTTCTTTCACAAAAGTTTTTTATTAGACAGCTAGGACTCATAATCTTCCATAAAAACATAGTAAACAACACATATCTAATGGAAAAACCCTAGACTCTTTATCATTTTGGAAACTAGACCCCTCATATTAAAGCTCATGCTTTAAGGGTTCCAAAAATGTAAAAATTATCAAGAAAAAACCAAGGATCACTTACTTGTTAGGGCTTAAAGTGGCTGAAATTTTAAAACTCAAAACCCCCATTATTTGCTGCCATTTTTGTGAGGAAGAAGAAGAAATGAAAGAGAAATGACACTTTATTTCTTTTTCCTTATTTTATTACAAATTAGTCAATTAAAACACCTAAAAGCCACAAATTTTGGCTTTTTGACCAATTGGTCTCCCCTTGGCCAGCCACACACTTAAAAAGGGTCTAATTTCCCTTTAAATGCCTCCAATTTTAGTTCTCTAGTCTATTAACACATTTAGGCATTAACACACAACTTTTACCTTTTACGCGATTTAGTCATTTTTTGAAATTAGACTAGAAATCGCTAAAATTAACTTACCAAAATTTACATGTACTTATAAAATTATATTATAACATATAAAATAATACTAAAATAATTTTCTCTGGCCTCAGAATAGTGGTTCCAAAACCACTGTTCCGACTAGGCCAAAAATCGGGCTTTTACAATCAAAGACTTATTCCAAATCATGCCATTTTCCTAGTATTCACCAATTACTATATACATCATGAACATAGACCCATATCAATAAGGTCATTACACAATCATTCTCATGAACATGACTTACTTATTTGCATCCTTACCAAAGGTGCATTATAGACCGAATCATTTCTCACGAGTTTTGCGTACATACCTGTACTACTTCATGACATAACCATTCCTTATCACAACTTTGTTATAATCTTTGAATTTCCCATTGAACTACTGGGAGTACTAAAGGATACTCAGGGAAATTTGTACACATAGTAAGATGCCAATGCCATATCCCAGATATGGTCTTACATGGGTTCACACACATCGATGCCAATGCCATGTCCCAGACATGGTCTTACATGGAATCTCATAGCGAAACTTTATCGAATTTCATCGAGACATCATGAATCCATTTCATAAAGAAAAATACATGTACATATACATTTCATGTAATATTTGAACATTAGATAATGATAATAACAGCACGTTGCATTATTTTCATACAACTTACCTCGACACCAAATTGGTAAAAGAGGCCTAAACATCAATTTCTCGTTTTCCTCATTCTAAGCCCGAATCTCATTTTTCATCATCTATAACATCACATTTAAATTATTAAAACAATCTACTAATCAAATTAGTCCAATGACACATTTTGGCAAAATTTCTAATTTTGCCCCTATACTTTGCCAAAATTAACAAGTTGACCCTAGGCTCGAAAAATGATTTTTATCACATTTTCTTACTCATTAAGCCTAGAAAAACCATTTTCATAACTATAGCAACTCACAAATTCTATTATTTCACACATTTACACTTATTTTACAAACTTAACAAAAATAGCCCATTTAAGTGCTTTCATGCAAATTTCTTTCATGAAAGTTGTTTATAACACTACCGAGGCTCATATTCTTCTATAAAAACTCAGCAAATAACACATATGCTTTCATGGAAAAACCCTAGACTCTTAATCATTTTGCAAAATAGTCCCCTCATTTGAAAGCTCATGCTTTAGGGGTTCCAAAAATGTAAAAATCATCAAGAAAGACATTAAAAATCACTTACTAGCATGGGAGTTTCTTTGCTAAAATTTCCCAGCTTCTAAAACATTTCTTTGCTGTCATTTTCAGTGGAGAGAAGATGAAGAAAAGATGAGATCTTTATTTTCTTTCTTTTATTCTATTTTTAGTCAATTTAGTCACCTAAAAGCCACCAATTTTGGCTTTTTAACCAATTTGTCTCCCTTGGCCGGCCATCACACTTTCAATGGCCAAATTTCACTTTAAAGACCTCCAATTTAAGATACAAAGAAATTTAACACCTTTAGGCATCAAAACACAACTTCTACCTTTTACGCGATTTAGTCCTTTTTCGAAATTGGATTAGAAATCGCTAAAATTAATATACCAAAATTTTTATGCACCTTTATAAACATGCTATATCACATAAAATAACATCAAAAAAATTTTCTCCGGCCACAGAATAGTGGTTCTGAAACCACTGTTCTAGCAAGGCCCAAAATCGGGTTGTTACAGAAATTTCATCCTCGAAATTTCCAGCTAGTAGAGTATTCACGTAACAACTACACCATTACGCTTTCGCTACACACTTTGATCCCAATAACGCTAACACAATTTGCCTTGAACTTGGAAACTCTTACACACACCCAAAACACCTACCCACTGAAGTAGATAGACATCACACGCATACAATCTTTATGTCCAAATCATCACACTCAAACAAAACATACCTGACCTAAAAGTGATTTGGGAATCCCGAGCACGATACTCCTTAGACCCACATCTGAGACATGCTCCTGAATTCCTCTAGCATTTGCCCGGATGATGCCTTCTACAATGCTTACAAGTCGAAAAGTTCGGACACGTTTTAACATACTTCACAGAACGAGGCTCCAGCCCTAGAGAACTGCGATCTCTCTTCTTCTTACAGTCCACACACCTAGCCCGGAGTGTTTCACCAATCTCCTTAACTTCCTCCAGCACTTCCCTTACTAACCGGGTTAGCGCCTCAATACCAAGCTCCGGGTTATCACTACTCGTAGTGGGCGGACCTACCCTAACTTCCATCTCTTGAACCATCTCATGCTCCGGTGAAGCTGGTGCCTCCCTTGCTGGCATGTGACCCGATGCTATAGACCCAACCCTAACACTTCCTCTACCTCTACCGCGATCACGTGTACCCCTTCCGCGAGTACCTCTAGTGCTTATATTTCAAGAACAGTTTTCCAAAAATTCCTAATATTTTCAAAACCCATTCCGTAGTTGAATTTTGTAATCTGGCTCTGATACCACTAAATGTAATACCCCAAACTCGCCTGGACATTATGGTCAAATCTGGCATGCCACATCGAAGTGTTTTTCGAAAATTGATCTTTTAGGTAAAAATTTGTTACTGAATTTAAATCCTTTTATTATTATCTAACAAAATTTCTCGTCAAAACATTTACCCTATTAACCATCAATGTTATATTAAATTGATTTAAAAATGCAGAAGCTTTTTAAGTCGATGAAGTTTAAAATGCATGTTTTAGAAAATAGTAATTGTTTTTAAAACTCATCTTTACCTAGACTAGTAGTTTAAAAGAAATAATCGAAGACCAATTAAAAATTAAAACCCACAAATGGCCTTATTACATAATTAAAAACCCTAAAGTGTAATTTAAATTAAATTAAGTCAATTGCAAGACACAGCAGTCGTGTGGCCACCTTCAAGTCCCTCGCAGCACCAAATCGCCTAAGGCTAGGGATTACCTGTACAGCTAAAAAGAAAGGGTGAGTTTACTAAAACTCAGTGTGTAGCCCCCTATCAGTCAAACAGTAAATAGTGCATGCTGTAATAGTCTGGGCCTGAGCCTTATTGTAACACCTCTAACCCTTATCCATTGTCGGATTAGGGTTACAAGGCATTACAAATCATATCAGAGTTCATACTAATATGCAATAAATTTTATAATTCAAAATGTAATAAACACTTTTATACTCATGACTGTACCAAAAATCAAATCATAAGATTCATATCGTTCACATGATATTATATATAACATGATTCAGCATAAATTAAACAGATCATATATTTATAATTAGAACAGATAACAAATCAACAACTTTGATAAAGGAATACTAACCCTTTTTTTATAAAAATCTTGCACACATATAGGTTCTACCACATATGAAGTTAATTTCCATATTATACTTGTCAATCATTCTTGCCACATTTCAATGTTTGTAAATGCGAATTACCTATCTCATACATTAATATAATTTATATTCATCCATTTGAAACATATAATTCAAATAAGGTATTTAAGCATTTCTGAATTAAGCTTTATAACAAGTCATGTTTACAGCTTAATAAACCACCAACACCTAAGAGTTGCAACATGTTCCCTAAGCTCAAGCACATTACAAAATTTTATGTTAACCATTTCGGACATAAATAGTAACTCCTATACAAGGTCATAAAGAAAACACTTGAAAACTTATTACATAATTTAACAAGCAATTATATACGCAACAATACAATATAACATAACAAAACGTGCTTTTAAAGCATATATATATGATACGCAACTTACCCTATAATAAGGATTACACGTAACATTAAATATATACTTAAACAACCAACCAAAATAATCATGCAACACATGTAATACCTACCACGTACCAACCGAATTAATTAAGCTAGCATACATTCATCCCTCACTTTAATTACCACATTACATATTTCCATCAAAACTAACTAATATACCAAGTACATGCTATCATAGCCGAACCTATTAATGATACACATATATAATATATATAACCTACTTAAAATAAAGATCATATTTAACATAATATATATATCAAACAATCAACCCAAGATTTATCCATGAAGCATATACAATATTCATCAATAATTAGGCTCAATAAACATTCAACTAAGAACATATAAAACCGAATTTAGACATGTCAAGCAAACCATTTTAAAGGCATGTGGTACCTAACCCAAACATTATTCATACAAGTACATAACTATAAAACCAAAATGATCATAAACCGAATTTAACATAACCAAAATTTAGAAATATAAGTTTAGCCATTTTCGCATGGCTTATTCACATAACCAACATTCGACATTTCAAAATATGATCCAGCCTATACATGCCATAGTTCCAAAATGCAACTTATTACAGCAGGCGAATGATAGAGTGAATCACTTGGCTGACGATCCTCGAGCTTGTAACTTGAATTTAAAATCTATAAAATAGATTGAACATGAAAACACAAGTAAGCTATAATAGCTTAGTAAGCCATAAGTAAATAAACAATCCAATGATATAATTAACTCATTTAAAACTAAACTGATTTACATTAACATAACCATTCTTCACCTCAAACTTACAAATTTCATAAATAAAACATTATCATAGGCATTTTCCCACCTGGGCCGAATATCCACATAGTCATTTTAACAAGTTATTAACCAACTTCCAAGGCCAAATAGTCATAAGAACACTTAGTCCATATGCAATCAAGTACATAAGCTCATGTATCAATATAATGCTTCATTTACTTATATTAATTATGTAACCATATATATCTAATCATGTATGCACATATTTAAGAGTTATTTGTAATATACAAGTTACTCATCTCCAAAGTCGAATACACATACCACATACACATATATCCTTCATCTGCATCATATAAAGTTTGCAACAAACAACCAAGGTACTTACTTACCTTACCTTGAATAGGTAACAAGTTAATCCATACTTGGCATATAGCTCGTTTTACACATTCAAACATAACTTATCTATGCCCGATGAACCATTCAGAATTGGATAGGACATTCGGATAATCGCATAGTACAACACAAACATCCCAGACGTGGTCTTACATGTAATCACATTTCGATGCCACTATCCTATACAGGGTCTTACTCGTAAACACATATTAGAATGTGACACCCCTAATTTGACCCTAGTCGAAAAGTGGCTTCGGGACCACAAAATCGAGTCATAAAAATAATTAGCCGTCATATTTTATGACTATTATATGTGAATACGAATGTGTGAAAGTTTTAAGATTTGATTTAGTAAATTGCATGTGAATTTAGTCAATAGGACTTATGTGTGACACTTTTGAAATGTGATAGGTCAAAACATAAGGATCTATTAGTGCATGAAATAAAAAGGGTGGACTTGCATGTCAATTTCCCCCCTAATTAGTAGTGGCCGGCCATGAGCATGAGAGTGGACAAAATGTTATGGGGTGAAACATGTTGGAAACATGTTGTGTTAGTGTGTTATGGGAGAAAGAATATAATAAAGGGTTAGTAATAAAGAAATGAAAAGGGAGGGGTGATGAGAACAAAGTTGTCTCATCCATGTTCCCCCCCATTGCCGTGACTTGAGAAGGAAAGAAAAGAAGAAATCGGTTCTTCTTGGTCGAAATGAAAAGAGGAAGAAAGGAATGAAGCTAGAAAGGAGAGGGCAGCTGCATGTAGTGGAAAACCATGAAATTTGTTTGCTTAGAAGTTAAAATTTTCAAGTAGAAGGGTAACTCTTCTAAACTCTCCCTTGCCCATAGCTTTTCGTTGACAAATTCTGGTTGCATTGTTGATTTGAGCTTGACGAATATGTGGGAGAAGAGAAGATTTTCTTTTCTAGTTGCAAATGTTGCATGTCTAGTAGATGAAGAGTTTCTCACTTGTGTTAAAAGAATTTAGTGAATGCTTGTGTTGTTATAATCCATTTTTGTAACTTTGGGCTTGATTGTATTTAGCTAACAAGGTAGGAGAAGGTTGTAGTAGAAAAGGGAAAGAGCAAATTGAATAGGTCGAATCGGTGTTGGGAACCTTAGTAAGCTTTCCTTGAACTTTTATTCTCTTGTGTTTGACAATTGTTGAAAATGTTAAATCATTGTCCGAATTTTACCTTGTTGGTATTGTTCATTGCTGCCCTGCTTATGCTATCTAATTGTGGTATTGATGCTGTTTGAATATTGTGTTGTTAATGACGTTCAGATAGTGGTGTATTTATGTTGTTTTAAGGACTGTTGTTTAGTGTTTTAATGCAGGAAAAAAAATGTTGTTTAGACGACAATTAATGTTATCTAAGTGATTGTAAATTTATATTAATAATGGTTGAAGTTGTTAATGAACAAATGATATATAAATGAGCTATTTAGATGTTAAAGAATGTTGTCTAAATGGGTGAAGACTATGATGTCTAAAACTGCTATTAATTGTTTTACAAGCTGAAATTTAAGGGGATTGAATGCCGAAATTAATTGTACATGGAGGTTAAAGTTTTTGTATCCGATGCTTCAATCCAAGCTGAGTGATGGTGTTCGAAAGTGCTCTGCGGCTTTAGCTTAAGAGCAAAGAGGATCAAAGTCGGATAGGGGAAAAAGAGAATGTAAACGAATAGCCGTGGATACCTAATCGTCGACCACTTCTGAGGTAAGTTTTAAGTGATCAAACGTTGAGTAAATTCAATCAAAATAGGACATAATGAGTTGAGTTAATAAGATATGATGTGGCCATGATATGTCTTAAACTCAAAAGGTAAGTTCATAAGTGTTTGGACTTGGAAATTTAAGAGCAAATTGTAATAATTTGCTTTGGACAGCAGCAGTAACGTGATTTTAGAAAATCACTATAAATTGTTGGCGTGGAATTATAGGCTGAATAAAATATGTAATCAAAGCTTAGTTAGTCTAGTTTCTTATAAAAGAGACCGTGGAAGCAAATAAATTTCCTATAAAGAGATATTTAAAGTTGTGTGGGACTGTGTCAGAATGACTCCGAAATCCCTTGTTCTGTTTTTAGAAAATCATTATAATTTGTACAAAAATGGTTATAAGATAAAATTTATATGCTTAGACTCCTTAATGAGTCTATTTTCAAATGAAATCAAATAGAACACATTTTTAATTCCGTACAATGAGAAATTTTATTCGTAGTGAAGAGTGGTCAGATTAGTCAAACAGTGAAACAGAGGAAACTTTAAGAAAAATCTGGTATTGATTGGCCAAACCAAAAATTCTGAAAATTTTCTGGATAAGATATGTATGAGTCTATTTTCAGGGAAAATTAACAGCACTTCATTTGGAGTTTTGTAGCTCCATTTACGAATAATTTAATGACTGTTGCTCAGGAAAAACAGCTTGTGCTGAATTTGGGATTTTGTTGTAAACCTTAATAAAACCATTTGAGTTGCTTATAAGCTCTCGATTAAACATTGGTAATCAAAGTACCAAATCCGTATTAAAGTGAAGCTATAAGCCACAAATGACTAGTATACCTAGTCAATTTTGTTATGATGAAATTGATGTACAAGTATATATATGTGATAGGGCCGAGTGGCCAATGTGATGAATGTGAAAGTATATATATATGTGATAGGGCCGAGTGGCCAACGTGATGAATGTGAAAGTGTATATATGTGATAGGGTCGAGTGACCAACGTGATGAATGTGAAAGTGTATATATGTGATAAGGCCGAATGGCCAATGTGATGAATGTGAAAGTGTATATATGAGATAAAACCTAATGGCCAATGTGATGAATGTGAAAGTGTATATATGTGATAAGGCCGAATGGCCAATGTGATGGATGTGAAAGTGTATAAATGTGATAAGTCCCGAAGGGCATTTGTGTCAGTACTATATCCGAGTTAAAACCCCGCAGGCTTTATGCGAGAATATTATCCTGATTAATGTCCGTAGGCTTCGTGCTCGTACTATATCCGAGCTTTAAAGACCCGACGGCTAAATGCTAGATTCAAGTAAGACTTTGATATTGAGTATCTGCATTAAGTTACCATCAAATAAGTATTATGTATTTAAGATGTTCAGGTACGTATTACTTACTCATCGGTGGAGTGATTTCGAGGTGAATTATTAGTATCTAAGAGGAAGGTAAATGTGATTAATATTATAACTCCAAATATGAGAATGATCTAATTGGTAATGGTATGTTTTTATAATAAAGTATGCGATGAAATATTCTTATGTATTAGTGCATATTCTGCCCAAAAGCCTTATGATTTGAGTATGGGTTGGGTTGAGCTAGATGTGCCAGTACAAGGTAAGGATTATGATTTGTAAGCTTACGTATATGTGGTAAGGAATATGTTTGGTTCTTTATGTGCCTATGGTAATTTAGTACTTGTCATGTTGAAATACTTAAAAGTATGGATGTGATTATGAACAAGTGGAAAGGATTATTGAAAGTTGAAAATCGATGAAGAATGTGCTTTGGAAATATTTGACCATCTAGGTCATTATTATTCGAAAGTATATATGTGGCAGCCAAGTGTTGCGTTTAATGATATTATAGATTGAGATGAAGCTCTAGATTAACTTCACCGAACAGTTGAAATGAATGACCAATGATAGTGATTGAGAACACTTTGTTTTGCTTAAAACTTACTAAGCATTAAATGCTTACTCTGTTCTTTGAATCTCTGTTGTATAGATTTTGGTTCGTCAGCTATCGGACTCGGGATTATTGAAGTCGAAGTCGCCCACACTATCAAAGCCCTTTTGGTACACTTTTGGTTGAACTCTGAAAATGGCATGTATAGGACTACCCTTTTTGTTGTTGGTCATGTATCCTTCGGTTTTGTGTAAATTTGGATAGCCATGCGAAAATGGCTTAAATATACTTTGATCATAGCATTAAAATCGTTTTGTATGTTGTTTGTCGAGAGGTATGGAAATGTTGGTAACGGTTAGCCATGGGACTGGTCATTCATGATCACTTTTGGTATATGTATGACAAACTCTAGTTGATCCATGGAGGATCATGAAATAGGTAAAGTTTACCTTAAAAATAGATGCTGATAGCAGCAGTAACGTGAATGTGAAAAATCACTAAAAATAGTAGGAATGGAATTAAATAGTGAATAAATTATGTAATCGAACCTTGATGACTCTATTTTCATAGGAAAGTAACAAAACGATCATATGAACAGTATGTTAAGAGATATATAAGTTTTCTTGAGATAGGGTTAGAACGGTTTCTGGATTCCCTATTCCGACTTTGGAAATTCATTATAAGTTAACCAGAGATAATTATAAGTCATTCCATATATGTACAGATTCCTTTTCGAGTCTAGTTTCTATAGAAGCAAACAGAATCAGTATTGAAGCCCAGTACAGGGAGATATCCAAGTCGTAATGTGCAAAGGTCAGTGTAGTCGAACCCTGAAACAGGGGAGACTTTAACTAATAAACTGTACTAATTGGCTCAACCAAAAATCTAGAAAAAAATCTGTAGATGGACATGTGAGTCTAGTTTCAGGAAAAAAATTATGGAACTGATTTTTGAGCTTTGGAACTCAAGATATGATTTTTAAGGTGACAGTGACGCAGTTAGCCAACTGCCTGGAAACTTTTAAAAGTGGATTGTGTAAGTAAATTAATTAAGTCGGTTAGCACCTTGTGTTCGACTCCGACAACGGTCTCGGGTACGGGGTGTTACATAGAATCACATATCAATGCCATGGTCTTACTCGCACACATATATCAGAATCCTATGTCATGGCATATGTATCCTAACTATTCCTAAGGTTCATACGGGGCTTTCTGACGTCGTAACTCGATCGAAACGAATTTGGAAGTCTAGTAGCCAAGTTTATTCATGTAAATTCTAACATTTTATAATAGCATATAAATTTAACATTTAATGACCATTAAACACGTCTATTCACTTATAAACTTACCTCGGACGTTATAAAACGAGACAGGGCCGCTAGTCGACAACTTTTGTTTTTCCCTGATCCAAATCTGATTTCTTTGGTTCTTGATCTAAACATATTCAAATTAAGCTCATTCAAACATATCTTTATTCAATTTAGTTCAAAAACACATAAATGGGAAAATTACCATTTTACCACTAACATTTACAATTTTTACAATTTAGTCCCTATTGCGCAAAACACAAAATATGCAAAATTTCTCTATACCCATGTTGGGCTGAATTTTACCCATGCTTATACAAATCCATATATTTCATTTATTTCACATTTTAGTCCCTCAAATTATTATTTTTGCAATTAGTCCTAATTACTCAAAATCATCGAAAACTCCAATACAAAACATGTTAATCTAAAACATATCTTTCATATTTCATCATCAAAAAACAAAAATCACAAGCTTTCAACAATGTCACAACTCAAAATATTCAGCAAAATAAAAAATTAAAGCATGGGTCTTGAAGATTACTAAGTAACGATCTAAAAAACGTAGAAATTATCAAAAATCGAGCTAAAACTTACCTTGATTGAGCTTAAGCAAGTGCCGAACCCTAACTTCTTTTTCTTTTCTTTCTTATTTATGATATTCGGCAATAAGAAGAAATAATGAACATCACTTTATTTTTTTATTTTATTATAACATATATTAACATGTTATTTATTTTACTTTATTAACTTTTAACATTAAATAATAAACCATTATATGTTAAGGTTATGATCGTCCACCACATATACTTTTGGTCTAATTGCATATTAAATGCTTCCACTTACAAAGACATCAACAAACAAGCTCTTTCACATTTAACCACTAAATTTTCATTTTATGCAATTAAGTCCTTTTATTTAATCAGACACTCAAATGACAAAATTAAATCACAAAAATTTCACATATATAAATTCACACAAAATAAACATAGAAAAAAAATTTTAAATATTTTTCTGACTCAAATTCGTGGTCCCAAAACCACTGTTTCGATTAGGGTCTAAATCAGGCTGTTACACCTATTCAGTAATAGCACAATCTGGGCCTTAGCCCTATACAGTAACAGTGTGGGCCTAAGCCCAATACAGTAACAATACAGTGTAATGCAATTATGCATCCCACCCAATCCAGCCAGCATACCTCCGTACCAACCAATACACTATGTGGGGATATAAATCGACCCACCCAGCCAGCACACCAATATCGCTGCAAAGCTGCCAGTAATAATAATGGAGCATAGCTGCCAGAAATAGTAAATGTGGCAAAGCCACTAGTATCAGTAATTGTGGCATAGCCACCAGTAACAGTGAATCTGACATAGTCACCAGTACAGTACTTCCTCCAAATCAAAATCTCAACCCCATGCAATATGTCATGTCATAAATATTACGTGTATGCAAAGTCATACTCAGTACAATCATATATGTGTAAATCATAAGCACATCAATCATATGTAACCTAACGGCTACTCGTCATTTTGCCATACAGGGGTATCACGGTCATTTTACCCTACAGGGGTATTACGGTCATTTTACCCTACAAGGGTATTATAGTCATTTTACCCTACATGTGGTATTACAGTCATTTTACCCTACAGGGGTATTACGGTCATTTTACCTTACAGGGGTATTACAGTCATTTTACCCTACATGGGTATTATGGTCATTTTACCTATTTTAGGGTTTCATCTCAGATAATGACCTCTTCAAAGGTCTACAGCCGCCTTGAGCGAAACAGGTAACCTAAATGATCATAATGGTTTAAATGGGCCCAAGGCCCATTACTAGGCCCAAGTGGGCCCACACGTTCGTGTGGCCCATTTATCCCTAATTCAGTTACGGCTATGTGACTTGCATAACCCAGTCCAATATTTATCACTTACCGTGGATTTAATCTGTGTGGGGCCCACAAGTCTATTAGGCCCACACGACCCATTTCGGCCCAACGTAGCCCATAATGGCCCAAGTCCACGGAATCATTCGTGGTGGCTTTTACAGTCTATTACTCATGGTTTGTGGGCTCAATTTACCCCACGAGCGATCGCACGCTCGTGAGGCCTCAAATGCCGAAGTTTTGGCACTTTGGCTTTTCGGCTTTTACCGATCTACAATAAGGAATGGTGTGGTTACACACCTGTTTATGCAACTGTTCCAAGTTCCCCAAGCACCCAACCTACATTCAATTCCACATACAGTCAGTCTTTCATTTGTTAATGTTCATAAACACTACATCCCCAAATCAGTACTCTTACTTACCTTGACCGAAAGTAGTATGGCTAAACACACATAGATCGATGACTAAAATGATCACATGCTTCTCACCAGATAACTGCATAAACCATAGATTTTATTAAATAGGACCGCTCATTAGTGTGACCTAAATCCATGATTATCAACTCCAAAACAAGGTATAGTATTACCTTTGTAGAATAGTGAGGAAAAAGGTTTTGATAACCTCCAAAATACTTTCACTCCACCACTTCTCGTGAGAACCTAGAAACCTAACGATCCATATAAGAAACCAACAATCAGTCGTCAAAGAACAAGGAGAAAGGGGTATTTGGCTTTAATAAACAAAATGAGAGAAAACAGGCTGAACCAGCAGAAGACAATACAACACATACCTTTTGTCAAGAACTCTTGTAGAAACTGAGTTAATCAACCCTTACCATATGGCTCAGTAATAATCAACCAAGAATACCCAATAGCAGAGAAAACTAAAGAAAATAGAGAAAGGCAGGGGGATAATTGGCTATTGAAGAAAAATCGAAAAGAAAGAATATAATCGCGAGGAGGGAGAGAGAGCAGCCTAGAAAAATTGGCCAAGATGCAGTGGAAATAAAAAGAAGAGGAAAAAGGAAGAAGATGGAGAACAGAAAGGAAGCAATCTCGACAGTGTTTGAGGGATGTATTCGGCCAGTATAGGAAGAGAAGGAAAATACAGAGATTCAGCCAATCAGAGTAAAGAAGAGTGCAAAACCGAAACAACCTCACAGTAAAACACCTTAAAACGAAAAGCTAATTTCGGTTTTAGAGAGGAAAAAAATACCAAAGCAAGGAAAAACCAAAGCCAAGGTCTCCAGCAACAAATGGCTACCAAAACGCAGGAAAGACCCCCTGATAGCCGAATGTATGAATGCCCCCATACGGCACAACTCTTCTCCCCAACCCAAATTCCTTGATTTTCTCCTAATATCTCTCTATGATTCTCTCCACAAATCACTCCAACATCCCGTTCAACTCTATTCAAACTCTCATGACCAATTCAACCAAAGAGTCTCAGTCCAACTCCACCACCTACACTGCTCAAATAGCAAAATAATTACTCCATTGCGCAACCCAGGACTCGAACTCAAGTCCCCCAACAGAAGCAACACACCACCTTACTACTAGACCACACTCTCTCTTGTGACATGAAACAAGCACTAGTATTTATAAGGCCTATACGATAGTGTCCAAATTTATTTAAGAGCAAAACTAAAAATTCTGCAAAAACCAAGACTTTAACCCAGGCCTCTCAAACACTCCCAAACCCACTCAAGTCACCAAGCCAGTAAAGCAAGCATGTCATTTGTGTCACTTTCTTGCTTAGATAGAATATTTATGAGCAGTCTCCTAACCGCTCCTATGCTCAAGGCCTAATACTTTTAGGCCCAATTTTGGGGCGTTACAGGCCATGTATCGTACACGGTCTAGATACACGCCCATGTGTCTGACCGTGTAGACAAAATAAAGCCATTTCTAGCTTTATTTCTCACCCAAAATTTTACCCATGACCTGCACTTAAATCACACATACAAATACTAACCATTTCAAGCATTCAAGATAAGCAAACTCTATCATTTAACATGATATATCATCACAAGCATTCATGTTTACAATCTTATTCTTTAATAAGCATACTTCTTTCCCCTTTTTTTTAATCAGACAATGTATAGTACCTATGTTATCACCATAACATGATCTTAAATACAAATATACATATACCAAAACATAATCATTACTAGCCATTCCAATGGCTAGATTACAATAATCATTTACATTTTCATGCTAATATGGCCAATATAACCAATACATGCCATTACAACCATAATTGATTTAACATATAAATATATCAACATAGGCCAAAGGATAGTGTGAGTGATCTCTGCCAAGCTTTCAAATCCAACGAGCTTTTGATTTACTCTAAAACAGGAGAAAATAAATGGAGTAAGCATAAAATACTTAGTAAGTTTGTATAACATGGTACTTAACTTACCATTCATCCTATTTGAGGAGACTAAGTAAGGAATATTCAACCACTTTAATCTCAAGCCCTACACACATTCTCATTGTCCTTATTAGTCATATATTCCATATTTATATCAAGACATGTATGGGCTCAACAACAATCAAGTTCCCGTGAACATATACTTTCCACAACATGTATTTATTTAACATGTATAGGCCATCTCTTATTATTACAAATATAGTTTCATAGTAGTTCGTTTCAAGGTCAGTTCATTTCGTGTTAGGACTTTACTCATTTTATTCGAGTATTAAGGTCACACAAGTAGCAGTGTATGGGTTTATGATCAATGATGAACATTTACATCAAGTAATTTCCATATACAAATATCATCTTCTTGTATTTCATGAAATATTCTTTTCATGTCATATTTCCATATCATATGTATCATTCCATGTCAATTTGTTTTAAATTCATCTTTGCCCTTGTCAGAACTTTACCCATTGAATTTATTCGAAATATCGATGGATACGCAAGTAGTACACCCAAGGTGTAAAAATCAGAATCCGTCAATTCATGTCCAATAGTACCCTTAAGGTACAATTTTCAGAGAGTACACTCTCAAGCTACACATGTATACAACAGGATTACCAGTCCAAGCTAAATCCTTTTTATGTCATATGCTCTAAAGAGCTTGATCTGGATTACTCGTCTGGGTTAAATCCAATCCATAACATATGCTTGAGAGGACTTATATTAGGATTACCTGTCCAGGCTAAATCCTTTCTATAATGAAGTCATTAGGATTACTTGTCCAAGCTAAATCCATTCTGCAACAAATGCAGGACCTCATTTATTTCATGCAATTATATTTATCCATCGATTTTTATTTATTCAAACAGGATTTAACATTTCCAAGCATTTTCTGGTATGTGATCATTTCATACATCTTTAACATCCATATAATTCATGTGATAATATTCCACATCTATTCCGAGCATAAAAGTAACATTTCTATCGTTTACTCCTTTTAACATCTATCGGGCATTATCAATTAATTTGAACATTTTTATTTGTCAGGCTTGATTGGATATGTAATCCTTCCACATATATATATATATATGACATTTATACAATTTACATATTGACAATTAAAAAAAGCATGTAAATAAACATAATTTAGTTACACGAACTTACCTCGACAAAGGTTCATGTACAAACATCTACTAATCCGACATTTTTCCCTTTTTCCTCTTTCTAACTTCGAATTTGGTCTATCCGGATCTATACAAGTAAAATTTACATCAATTTCACACATCTCATATTTATTTGGACTCAATTTACATACTAGGGAAAATCACCATTTTGCCCTAACTTTTCCATAAATTACCATTTTGTCCCTAGGCTCAGAAAATGAAATTCATGAAATGTGACCCTCTACCCAAGCCTAGCCAAAATATACATACAACTTTTACAGCACATACATTTCACAAATTTTAGCATTTTCCATGGATTTTCATCATTTTCATTTTAGTCCCTAAATCAAGTTTTCATGAAAAATCACTTTGTAAAAGTTGTTTATCTATCATCAATATTTCATTTTCTACCATAAATTTCAAATTTCCAGCATATACATCCTTGACCCAATTTTTATACCATAATAACTTTTCAAATTAGTCCCCCAAATAGATAGATTAGACTATCCCAGTTTTAAAAATATCAAAATTACTAAAGGGGCCAAGGAAACTTACCCAATTTGGCCATGAAAGTTTCTTCTCTCTCTCCTAGGGTTTCCATGTTTATTTTGGGGAAGAAGATGAGAAAATATGGTTTTTATTTTCTTTTCATCTTTTTAATTAACTAATTTAATGGAATTCCAATTTAGTCCCTAGCATTTTTCTCATTTTCCATGGATGAATCATCTAAAAATATCTACATACTTTTTATTAATGGTCTAATTACCATATAAGGACCTTAAGTTTTGAATTTCATAGCCATTTAATCCTTATAGTTGCTAGAATTCAACTCTCACATTTTATGCGATTTATTCCTTCTCATAATTAAGCACATAATCAATAAAATTTTCTTATCAAAATTTTCACGTGACTTTTCTACTATAATATGGTTCATTTAATAAAATAAAAAATAAATTATATTTTTCAGCTAGGGTTTGTGGTCCCAAGACCACTGTTTCGATTTCACTGAAATTAGGCTGTTACTGTACCAGTTCTGAGTTCTTCGGTACACATATTCTTCCTCTAAATAACAGCCAACCATCAAACCCAATCTAAAATTCTGAATCAGGATTCAACTCACACTGTTCTCGTTTAGCTTGTAATTCCCTATCATCTTTCTGAGCTTCACAGATTTGTTGTAGAAATGTCGGTTTAGCTTTTAACTTAGCTATAACAGAACCATCATTAGATAAAGACAACCGGGTGTTCATCGCTCGCAATGCAAATAGGGATTTTCTGCTCAAAGCATCTGCAACCACATTAGCTTTTCCCGGATGATAGTCAATAACCAGATCATAATCTTTTAATAACTCAAGCCACCTGTGTTGTCTTAAGTTCAAGTCTTTCTGTGACATCAAATACTTCAAGCTCTTATGATCAGAGAAAATGTGACATTTTTCACCAAACAAATAATGCTGTCAGATTTTTAATGCAAAGACAATGGTTGCCAATTCTAGATCATGTATCAGGTAGTTCTTCTCTTGTGGTTTTAACTGTCTAGAAGCATAGGCTATTACTTTACCTTCTTGCATCAAAATCATCAAGTGATCATAAACATATCTTACTTTTTTGCATCCTTACCAATAATGCATATTAAACTGAGATCAATTTTTATGAGATTTTCGTACGTACCTGTAACACTTCATAACATAACCATAACCTTTCACATCTTTAACATAAGCTTTAAATTACCTATTGAACCGCTTGGAATACTAAAGGATACTCGGGAATCACATACACAGAATCATACTAATGCCATATCCCGGATATGGTCTTACATGGGATCTCATATCGATGCCAATAGCCCAGCTATGGTCTTACATGATTCTCATATCGATGCCATGTCCCAGACTTGTTCTTACCCGAAATCTCATATTGATGCCATATCCTAGATATGGTCTTACACGTAAACTCATAACCCTAATTTCATGACATTTGTATCCTAACTATTCCTAAGGTTCAAACGAGAATTTCACGGTAAATATGCTTAGCAATATTCATGAAAGTATGAATGCTTATAAGTTATGTGCATAAAAGCTATTATGTTTTGCAATGAGCTGTTAAGTTATGTGATTACCTAACTTGAAAGGTTGTTGTTGCTTAAGCTTGTTCCAAGACATGTTGATTATCTCATAAATTACTTTTAAGCTTATATATATTTAAATCGTAAGCCTTGTTTATGAATTACAAAATTACTAAGCATTAAATGCT
Source organism: Gossypium hirsutum (assembly GCF_007990345.1). Lineage (NCBI taxonomy): Eukaryota > Viridiplantae > Streptophyta > Magnoliopsida > Malvales > Malvaceae > Gossypium > Gossypium hirsutum. Next base: position 88,900,284 of record NC_053434.1, on the reverse strand, counting down.
TACTTTGTGTTAGTCTCATGATATTTTTAGATAATCCGAAGCTTATTCGGGTTGGAAGCTTATCGAAGATCCATTACACTATCCATCAGCTATATCGGTAGATTTTGATGACTTTGAGTCATGGTTATAATAGAATGTATAGGTGTCTTTGTTTGTTGGAATTAACCATTATGTGTGGCTTGTATATATGTTATTTGGGTTGATGAACTAGTCGGTATGATATCATGTATATATATGTAACATCCCGAATTAGGGCCTAGTCAGAATAATAGTTTCGAGACCACAAAATTGAGATAGAAATAATTATTTTATGACTATTATGAAGTCTATGATGTGCATGCATGCTTGTGTGAAAGTTTCATGAAGAAATTCTATGCATAAAATGGCTAATTGAACTTTAGGGACCAAATTGAATAAGATGCAAAACTTGTGTTCTAGAAGATTTTAGCATGAAATTGCTTTATATTATAAATTAGAAGGTCCTAATTAGCAATTTGACCAATTTCTAAAAGTTTGGACAAAAATGGACATGTGTAGGAAAATTTTGAAAGAAATGCCCTAAAGGTATTTTGGTCATTTGGTAAATAAAAGAATAAAAAGGGAAAATAAGTCAAAATTGGTGTCCATATTCCTCCCCCATCGCCAAAAATTTCAAGGATCCATAGCTAGGGTTTTGTTCATATTTTCAAGCTCAATAGTAAGTGTTCCCTAGCCCGTTTTTAATGTTCTTTACATTTTTGAAGTCCTCGTAGCTTGATTTACCTATTTCCACCCTTATTTTGAAGTAGGGTTTATGTATTAAAATTCACCATGTTTGACATGCTTGTATTTTGATGATTTATGGAGGAATGTGAGAGTTTAGCGTGTGATAAACATCTTTCACAAGATGATTTTTTCATGAAAAATACTAAAAAGGACTAAATTGAAAAAGGTGAAAAATAAGTGATAAAAATCTAATTTTGATGAAAATATGGGCTGTTATGAGTACAAGGAAAATTTGGCTAGGCTTGGGTAATAAAGAAAATGCATGCATTTCATTTTACTAGCCTAGGGACTAAATTATAAATAAGTGAAAAGTTAGGGGTAAAAGAGTAATTTCACTAAAGTTTGAATTATGAATCAATTTGAACAATGTGATTCTTAAACAAGTTAAATTTGGCATTATAGATCAAGAAAAACGTGATTCAAGTCTTGACCGAGGGAAGAATAAAGTTTTCGACGAATAGGCTCGTTTATCATCATTTTGTACTGAGGTAAGTACATGTGTGAATAATCTGACAATATAGTATGTTTTGATGTGTTGATATTATGTGGAAAATATTTTTATTATTATTATGTATGTTATGCCTAATGACGGTGTTGTAAGTACGAATCATATTATGGTCATTATCCACGACATCATGAGCAAGTGTAATGGAGATGTTGTGTACACGTAAGAAAGAATCTTGTTTGAACCTTAGAAATAGTTTGGGATACAAGTGACATGTCACTAGGAATTTACAAATCCGAACTCATTTTGTTGGTCTGGGTTCGTGATATATATGTGGCATCTGAACTCATTGAGTTGGTTTGAGTTCATGCTGGATGCGATATATGTAATTGGATTCCGGGCCCTGGTCTTGTACGTGTTCTACTAGTGGCTAGGTAGTCCTGAGTGCGTCAGATACCTGACAGCTTGTGTGAGCAGCCCATGTAGTTACACCTTGACCGATAGCTTATGTAAATAGGCCCATGAGTAGCTCTATTGCAAGCGTTACATGTTTTGAGGTAGCTTTGGCTATGTATGTATATGTGGCACTTATGTGCAAGTTTTTCGTGTATCCAATAGTATTTCAAGTGTTCAATGGGTAATGCAATGGATGAGGTGATGAAAGTCCTAATGAGGACATGTTAAAGAAGGTATGATCATATGATATACTACGGGTAAGTACATGTATGTACGATAAACTCATGAGCAATGCCTTGATAAAGGATGGATTGTGATGAGAAAGTATATATATATATATGAACACTTGATAAATAAGTCAAAATACTTGAATGATGAATAATCTTTATGGTTATGCTATTATGTCTTTGCATGATAATTGCTTACTATCATTGCATATTATTTGCACATGGACTTACTAAGCTTTAATGCTTACCCCTTTTCCTTTCCATCCTTTGTAGTTCAGCCAAGCTAGCTCAGGGATCAGAAGCTATCGGAGTATTCGATCACACTATCAAAAGAATATTGGGTATAGTGAATTTGATAACTTGAGTATAACATGTACAATGGACTTGGTTATTTTGTGATTTGTAACAATCCGATTTAGACCCTAATGGGAACAGTGGTTTCGGGACCACTAATTGGAGTCAAAAAATATTTAAATATTAATTTTCATGTTTATTATATGTGAATTAGCATGTGTGAAAGTTTCGTATGAAAATTTGATTGTTTGTGTGCTTAATTAAATAAAAGAGCTTAATCACGTAAAATAAAAACTTGATAGTTTAAAGCATAAGGACTGAAGTGTTAGTGGCTTTTTAATATGGAGTATTTATGTTGTAAATTTGCCTTTTAATTATAGCATGGACGGCTATGACTTTTGTATATATTGGTTTTGTATTAATTAATAAAGGTTAATATGGTAACTTATGAAATTATATATACTATATCATAACATAAATAAATAAAATAAGGTTTCATATTGTTTTGTTATTACCGAAAATAAAAGAAGAAAGAAAAGAATAAGAAACTAGGTATTCGGTCATTGTTGATTCAAATTTAAAGTATGTTTTGTTTCGGTTTTTGATAATTTTTACATTTTTGAGATCGTTGCTTCAAGTACTACCCGACCCATGCTTGAATTTTTTTATTTTGGTGAATATTTTGAGTTATGCCATTGATGAATATTTTTGTTTTGTGATGTTTGATGATAAATTATGAAAGATATGTTTTGGATTAATATGTTTTGTATTGGAGTTTTTGATGATTTTGAATTATTAGAACTAAATTGCAAAAATAATAATTGAAGGACTAAAATGAAAAATAAATGAAATATATGGATTACTATTAGCATAAGGAAGATTTGGCCTAGCTATCATGTTGTGAGATTTTGTGTATTTTGTGTTTTGTACAATTAGGACTAATTTGTAAAAGTATGAAATTTCAGGGGTAAAATGGTAATTTTTCATTTATGTGTTGCTGAATTAAATTGAATTAAATTGTGTTTAAATGAGGTTAATGAACAAAAGAAATTAGACTTGGATAGGGGAAAAACAAAAATAGTTGAATAGCCAATTTACAACGTTCGATGATATCCGAGGTAAGTTTTTAAGCAATTAAACATCATTTATATTGAATGTAATCTAGTTTAATATGTTGTTTTGGAATCTATAGATTCATAAAAAAGCTACCCGAATGTGTTTAAGTATAGAAATATTGTATTTGGGTTTAATTCTACTAAATTAGATCATTCGAAAGTTCGTATGATTGATATGAAATATTTTGAAATTTTTGTTATGTGAGTTGGGTACGAAACAGCTTTGTAATAGTGATATTCGGGCTTTGAGCCTAGAAAGCCTTGTACTGGTGATTATAATCGGGCTTTTTGCCTAGTAGGCTTAATGCCGGTGAATAAATATCAGACCTTGGGTCTAGCAGGCCTTGTGCCCATGTGTGATTCAGGCTTATGCCTAGCAGGTTTTATACCGGTGATTTATTTTCGCCTATGCCCATAAGAGTTAACATTGATATGGAAATTGAGCATGTAAGTTGATCTAAATGACCTTTATATTTGGCCATATAGGTATGTACAAATGTGATGATATATTGAACTTGTATATTTGGCCACATGTAATGTTATATTAAACTTGAATATTTGACTACATGTGATGTTATATTGAGCTTGTATATTCGGTCATAAATGATGATATATTGTACTTATATATTGGGCCATATGTGATGATATAATGAATCTTGAGTATTCGGCCATACAAGTAAGTATTTATGAGATGATATATTGGATCTTGAATATTCGGCCAAATAGGTGTGTATATATGTGAAATTATATTTGATTTTCTATAATAGACCAAATGAATGATGTTGGTTTATAAAGTTGAGTTTAATTCATGAGTATATACATTTGAATGTAAGCATAATTGAGATCGTGTTAGTTTGGGAATGAAAAGTTGAATAATATTATGCTAAATGAAAAATATTAGTATTCGGCCAAGGTAACTTATTTGTGTTAAAGTATAACATTAATGATACAATTCGGTTTGCTTGAAATGTTTTGATTATTCATTTGAGTTGTTTAATTTTCTTAAAGCTTACTAAGCTAAGTTGGCTTACTCTGTGTGCTTTTGTCACTTTGTTTTATAGATTTTGGTTGTAAGTTACAAGCTCGGGGATTGTCATCAAAGTCATCCACACTATAGTCAACCTTCGGTATTTTTTAAAAGTCTATGTTCGAACTTGTGGCATGTATAGACGGGATTATGTTTTGAATCGATGAACTTTGATCATTGTATATAGTCATGCAAAAATGGCTTAGTAATTATGCTTAGTTTTGGTTACATGTGTGCTTATTTATAATGTTTAATGAGTTTGGTATTGATAATTCGATTATGTTTGATTGTGGTTTGAAATTTTTTGATTATAATGTTATATGCTAAAAGTGAATGATGATTGAGATAGGTATTATATGTTTTGGAATAAGTTAATGTTTGGTTGATTTTGTGTGGCTGGTTCGGTTATGATATGTATAGATAAAAGTATAAATGTATTAGGTGGTTGTATTTAGTCAATTCGTTGTAAGAGATTTGGCATCAAGGTTGTTTTGTTATATTTGAATTTGATATAAATATGTTTTAATATGTTTATAACGTGGTATGCAATAGTTATGTTTTGTTTTTATTATAATTTCTAATTCGGCATTTGTTTCATGATATAAAATTTGGATGTGTATGTATATTAATTAATGAGATTCGAATATGCAAGGTAATGAGTTAGGAAAATGTTCCATGATGGTTTTAGTCTATTATTGGTATAAATTCAATTGTTAAGTGTAGCCTTGAAATCTATGGCAAGTATGCAATATGTATCTAATCTATAATAGCATATTCGAACATGTCAATATAAATATTTATTAGGTTGAATGTGTAATTACTTATTAAATTATGTAATAAATTTTGATTGGTTTTATTTTGAGTATGTGCAAAAGATGTTATTTATGTTCGAGATTGGTGAGAGTTTATAATTATATTATGATTATTGAAGCCGTGTTTATTATTTAATAGAATTTATGCTTTACTTATATGGATGTAACACACGGTCTGCCATGTGTGACACACGGTCTGCCTCTATAGGCGTGTTGCATAGTCGTGTGTCCCCTGCACCCTAGTTTTTCAAGTCAGTATGCCCAGTAGTAAACACACGGGCTAAGAAACGAGTATGTGTCTTGGCCGTGTGAGAAACACAGCCTACCCATACGAACATGTGCTCTGGCCATGTGAAGTCTACACCATTTTATGAAAATTCATTTAATTTAATGTACCACACAGTCTGGACACACGGTCATGTGACCCTATTTTGATGATGATGTCATAGTCAGAGAGTTACACGAGTTGAGGACACAGACGTGCCCCAAGCCACACGGGCATGTGTGACCACACGACCTACCCCCACGGGCGTGTACCTCTCCAAAACAAGAAAATTGTTAAGTTGCCCAAAGTTTTTCGAAAGTTTTCAGTTTAGTCTCAAACCACCCCCGATGTATGTTTTGGGCATCGTAGGCCTATGAAAGGGACGAATTGCGTATGTATGAATGAAATTGATTTGAAGAAAAATTTTATAGTCCGGTTTTGCATGAATATCTGAGTACAAGTATGGTAATGCCTCGGTCCATGTCCCAGCGTTGGACAAGGGTAAGGGGCATTACAATATATAAGGTATTTTATATGGTTGTTATTTTGATGTTGTGGTGGTTAAGTTGATGGTAGGGAAATGATGATTATAATGGTATGTTATGAATTGTTGGTTGGTATGGAATGAGGTAATACATGAAGTCTTAAATGGCTAGATTTAGTAGCTTTGAATGTCGTTGACTTTTTAGCAAATTGGTAAGGTATATGATCGATGTGAAAATGGTCATAATTGTATTTGTTGTGCATGTATTTGGTATATGAACACTATGGAAAACGTGGCATTAAAGTGTTCAATTGGTTGATTGTATTATGAATGAATTTGGTAGGTGTTTAGTCAAGTTTGATTGTTGAGATTGAGGTGTCATATTGGCATATTGGTTGAATGGTTAGTTTCTATAATGTTTAAGCTTGTATATGCATAAATTAGGTGTGTTTTGAGTGAATGATTATAGGTGCAACTAAGTAGTGCAATTGGCTAGATTTTAGGTAAGAAAAATGGCTTGGAAATGGCCTATTCTTTGTCCACACGGCCAGAGACATGAGCGTGTGTCTCAGCCGTGTGTGACACATAACCAGATGACACGACTGTGTGTCTTCTGTAGCTTTAAAAGGGTTGCAAGTCAGGCTGTTACATGGCCAAGTACACGGCCTGGCACACAGGCGTATGTCTTGGCCGTGTGATCTAAGTCAGAGAGTTACACAGGCATGGACACAGGTTAGGACATGGTCGTGTGTCTGTACTTCGAATGTCCACACGGCCTGAGACATGGGCGTGTGTCTCATCCGTGTGAGTCACACGGCCGTGTAACCACTACAGTTTGAAAATTTGTATCTTTTTCTAAAAAATTCCATATGTTTTTGGTTTAGTCCCGACACGTTTCTAATGTCTTTTTAAGGCCTCAAGGGCTCGTAAAATGGACTATATGCATGAGTTTGAATAATATTTCCATGTTTTATGTTGTGTTTTGTATATAGTGAATAAATGTTTGTTGTAGTATGTTACCTTTCGGTAATGCTCTGTAGCCCTAATCCGGTGACAGATACGGGCTAGGGGTGTTACATTGTTTATCAGAGTAGTTGTCTCCACGAGTAGAGACATAGATGTATTCATTAGTAGAATGATACATTGGATTGGACCCAAAATGAATTAATTTTGAATCCGTTTGTATATTAATTCACTTGTGATGTTCATGGTGTGATTTACCTAAATCTTGAGTTAGTCACTGACCATGCGTATGCAACTTATGTGCTTTGATATAAGTGGAGGCTTATGCTCTAAAGATGATCCAGCCCATAGCTGATATGTTGGGTACATGACTTGCGTATGGCATGGCTTTACCAGCAACAGTGGAATTCATAGCCCAATTAAAAATTTAATGATATCTTATCCTTGGCATTGTGTGGATTAATAAATATGGAGCATGACGAGTTGCTTATTCTCAAACGAGCAATTTATCATAGTCATTTGTTGACAATGATCATATTAATCATTAAGAAGGCACAATGGTTACAATGAGATAAAATAGGATTGTATTGAGTGAATGGATTTAACTCATAGGAATCAAGGATATCATATGAGGGTAACACACACATAACGAAGTCATTGGACAAAGCAATTGGATAAATTGCTTTTGTAAAGAGTATACAGTAAGGAGTTTTCAATCATGGTACTTCCTGTGAACTGATCAAGTTTTCAATCATGGTACTTCCTGTGAACTGACTCCATGATTAAGTAATTGCAAATTATAGGAATGATGCTTCTGGACATAACTGAAATCACTAGAGCCTAATTGTATATGTCTGATTGGTCCTTCTGCTAGCTCAACAAAAGCTCGATTGGACTACATTTGAATTAGAAGAAAATTCTATGACTTTGGAATAATTTAATTTATTCAATTTATTTAATGTGGACTTAAATTAGGTGGTCGTGAGAATTGTTCATCTAGAGTATTTGATTAAAGAATTTTTTTGAAAAATTAATTAGGAAAATTAAACAGATTTTTGGAAAAATTAATTTTGATAAAGTAAAATTAAATTAATAAAATTAATTAAAATTAATATGATATTTTTGGAAATTAATTTTCAAGTCACACAATTGGTTCAATACGTAATTGAACTTGAAAATTCGACCTGAGATTGTAAATTGGTCCGATAACCCAAAACCAAGATTGAGACCCAAAAATTGGTCGAGCCGGGTCCGGTATGTAAAATCAGTCTGATGGTCCAATCGATGACTAGACCGGACTAGTCAAATCGTTATTAACCCAAACCAAACCGGCAACAACTGAACCAGCTTGGGGTGCCATAAGGGTGTCACACCTGCATCAATAGACATGTTTGTGTCGAAGGGTGTGACGACAGTGTCCCAGTGGCCTACGGTGGTTGGTTGTCAGTGGAAGAGTCACATTCCTACTGGGACTCTACAAGAGAATTTGATTTCAAATTAACTATTTCAAAAATAAGATTATTTTAATAGTTTAATATTAAATTAAATTTAAGACTTATCTTAATTGTATTTTATTAATTTAAGATTAAAGTGATTATCTTAATATTAAATTCAATCTAATATTTATCTTAATAAATATTATATTAATTTAATATTAAAGTGATTAAGTTTAATTACAGTTGAACTCTCTAAACTCTCCACGTATAAAGAGAGCTTTGGGTAATTATTTTTACACACTTGAATTCAAGAGAAAGTTGTAGAGAAAAAATTCTCTGAAGAGATTATTACAGAAAATTTATAGAGATATTTTTTTTATTTATAACTTGACCCAAAAGTTTAGAGAAATTATAAAATTACCCCACTGGTAATTTTTTGTGAAAAATTTTCTGATTTGAAGCGAGCCCACACTCGGCAAACATGAGCTTGAGGATAGCGGAGAAAACTACTCGATTGAAACGCTCATCCTAGACGAATCGAAAAGGTACAATTTTAATTAAGTGTTTATTATTTAAGATATCACAACCAAGATCTTGTTTTGGAAAAATTGTAAAACTCTAGGTTTTCCTTAAATTTGTTTTCCACGATTTCCAAACCCGTTTTTCCAACATTGTGTTCGAAACCCGTTGTGCGCAAATGTGAAATATTTTTTGTTTCTTGTTATATGTTAGAGGTTGAATTCAATTTAAATTCTATTAAATCTGGTGGGTTAGGATTTGGTTAAAGTTATTCTATTTCTTTATTTTTTTTAAAAATTCATCAAAATCACTAAAATTCCTCACCAACCAAATCATCCATTATGCCCACTTCGTTTCACGTTTGTTTTTTCCCCCTTTTTGTTTCTCTTTTTCTTTTCTTTCTTTTCCCTTTGTGGTTTCTTTTTTGTTATTTCTAATTGATTCTTGATTGTTTCCATTTGATTTTATTTTGCGTCTGTGAGTGTTACTCACTCTTCAATCCTAGGTCAAATGTGGTGTGAACGGTGTAAGATCGAAATCCTCTAACGGAGTAGTCATTATTTCGATGCAGTTTCTATGATATTTTGAAGTGCGCTATTTTGCGGTTAATCAAATTTATCATCAGGTGTGTGAAACTAACCCAAAACTCGACTAGAACTCAAAAAAAGCTAAAAATAGAGGTTTTTCTCGAAACTGCTCTACATCACACGATCGTGTGGCAGGCCATGCGACAGTCCGTGTGCCAGGCCGTATAGAACACACGTGCATGTGTGATTACACGGCCTGAACCGGTAGGTCGTGTGGACCACACAAGTTGGCTTGCTGGGCTGTGTGGCCCTTTTTGAAGGCTCAGGTTAGGGGCCAATTAAGGAACTGAAAAATTGAATCTATGACAATTTTTTTGGCTTATAAAACCATAAAATTTAGTATGTTACACATGAGAATGCTTAGAAAGCATATTAAAATAGGATTAATTTTTTATAAGCAATATGATATGTTATGATGCGTAAAAATACGTTTAGGTATGCATGCCATACAATTCATGTGATATGTACGCATGTTAATATGATTATGCATGAGCATTAGGGTGGGTTTGATATGATGGAGGAAGCGTATACTAATAGTTTTATTGCAAATTCTGGCGATTAAATCGCAATATCTATCTGGAAACTCAGTTATATAATTATGAGTGGCATACCACCACTTACTGATGTGATTGGATGGATTGGCTTATAAAGTCCTAATTGGTGTGATTGGTTGGTCAGAGATGGTGTGTAGCAGATGGGAGTAGATTTTGTTCTGATATGTTGTAAGTTATTGAAAAATATGAAATTTTGTTATGTTATTGGTATATATGTGTTTATAAGTAAAATTGTATTTGTGGGTCAAGTCACACACTGGGCTTCCAATTCACACATTTGTTTAATATGTTTCAAGTTATTCTCAGAATTAGGATTTGGTGGCGATTCTGGAGCTCAACTTAGACATCTTGATTTTTAAGTATGTTTTGGGTTTAATTTTTGATTTTTCGAGCTTTTGGACTCTTTACTGGTTTTGGGACATTAATTTTTATTTTGGTATTTATTTTTGCAAATGTAATATTCATAAATGGTATTTTTAACAAGATGACATAACTGCTGAAATACTAAGATTTTATAAGTTAAGAACCCTAACCTGTTTTTCGCTGCAAGATTTTGAAAACAAATACGATGTTAAACGATACAAGTGATTAAGCGAGTGGTTTTGTTTTAATAAAATCAATAAAATAAGGTTTTACGTCAAAGTGCTCTCATCTGATTTTCTGAATACTTATTCTTTGATAAATTAATCAATTTTGTTTACACTTGAGTTAAAATTAATTTTTTACGAGAATTAACAGACAATGTTTTATGTAACGATGTAACCTTCATAATTCGACCATAACGTCCAAGCCGAGTTTGAGGTGTTACATTTAGTGGTATCAAAGCTAGGTTACAAAACTCGGGCTATGCTTTTTGGGTTCAAAATGATTTCAAATATATATATTTCTACATTAATTAGAATTTGTATTAAATTTGATTGTTTGATTTTTGGAAGAATGAAATAGAGACTCCGGCGGCGATCCAAGTAAGAAACTTTCAAACTTTAGCTATAATTTAGATACTTTTTGCTACTTTAGTACCATTCTTTACTTTTAGAGACCGTAGAAAACTAAAACAGTCTCTAAAATCTAATAACCATTTTTATAAAACTTTATATTTAAGGTTTTTAAAACCTAAATTAATTCATAAAACTATGAAATCGTAGATAAGATAATGAGTGCATATGGAACTCGTAGAAGTGGTACCCGTGGGCATGGTGGTTGCTGTCGAAGGTCTCAAGCTGAGCCATCTTCAATGGGCAGTATTCCCAATTTAGACACATATGAGTTGATTAGAACTCCCACCACTGAGACTGAGTCTAGGGCTCAAACTGTTGGGGACAATATACTGTCCCAAGCAATGTTGAGGGTGTTAGAGAGGGTCGCTATGACCCATACTGGTTTTTAGAGCTGATGGCCAGTAACTAAATAAATTTAGTCTAATAGAATAGAACTGTTTAGGGGAGTTGCTGAGATCGCCCTGACTTTGGCTGGGTACTGGTTGGAGGCCACAGAAAGAATAATGAATGATTTGGACTACACCCCCAAGCAAAAACTGAAGGGTGTAGTCTATTTGCTTTGCGATAAAGCTTATCAGTGGTGGTTGACTATTCTGAAAGGCATCCAGCCTAAACGAGTGACTTGGACCTATTTCTGAAACACCTTCTAGAATAAATATGTGGGGCAAGTTATGTTGAAGCCCATAGATGCATGTTTATGGGGATAACTCAAGGAGAGAGATCAGTGGCTGAGTATGAGGCTGAATTTTCGAGGTTGAACAAATATGCTCGAGGTTTAGTTGAGGCAAACTATGATAATAGTTTCTAGTTTGAGGAAGGGCTAAGGTATAATATTAAGGTTTTATTAGCTCTCAAATGGGAGCGAGTCTTTGAAACTCTGGTGGAGAAGGAAAAAATTACTGAAGAGATTAAGCACGCGGAGTGTGAGAAAAGGGTCAATGAGAAGAATCAAAATAAGAATAAGAGGGATTCAGATCCTTCTAGTTCTTCGAAGTGGCCTATAAAATAGGCCAAGGCCTTAGCAGGTTGAGTCAGCTGCCAGGATTAAGCCCGTTGCCATGGCTAAGCGGGTTCTGTTTTTTATTACTGTAATAGATGCCATCCAGGCGAGTGTTGGAAGAGGATTGGAGCTTGCTTCAATTATGGGTATACATACAAAACTGGGCCATAAAATTTTTGTTCAAATTAATTTAATTCATACATATGCAAATTGTCCATTATATGGGCCTACGAGGCCCAAAACATACATCGAAGGTGGTTTAAGACTAAACCAAGAACTTTAGAAAACTTTAGGTAACTTAGAAAATTTTCTTACTTTGGAGAGTCATACGCCCGTGTGGCTTGGGACATGCCCATGCCCTCTGCCTGTGTAACTCTCTGACTATGACATCATCAATCAAATAAGGTCACACAGCCAAGTCACATGCCTATTTGCTTGGGCGGTGTGGCTTATTAAATTCCAAAATTTAGGTGCAGACTTCACACGGCTGGGCACACACCCATGTCCTAAGGCCGTGTCCTTCACATGGCTGAGACACACGGCTGTGTTTCTTCCTGTGTGTTTACTACTGGGCAATCTGTTTTGCATAATTGGGGTGCAGGGGACACAAGGCCCGATCACACGCCCATGGGGCTAACTGTGTGTCACACACGACCTAGACACATGCCCATGTGTCTAACCGTGTGGACAATTTCTAGGATATTTTCCAAGCCAATTGCCACCTCTAAACACTCACATACTTACACTCACCTTATGGCATGCAACATGGCACATTTGATTACTCAAGCACTCATATTCATGGTTAAAATATGACTTGGTAATGTCAACATATCACCTATTCAAACTATTATGCTTTCATATGGCATTCCACACCAATTTCATATTTGTCTATCATCTTTACTAACCTACTTTCAAGTTACCCACTTGCATCACCTTTGTTGGCATACATATTAATCATATTTCATACACCAAACATACATGCCATCCATCACACTCATTATCCATAAGTAACCATAACCATATTAAAGCATAAACACATTTGCATCCATGCACCAATAATTAGGGTTACAACCCAAATAATCAACATGAGCCACCTCTCATGGCCATATACAAAATAATCATAATACTTTCATGAGCCAACTCATTTGGCTAATCAATATGACATATAACAAAAAGTCTAAGTCCCTATACATGCCATACTCAAAATAATAAGACTAGCTATACCCAAATATTCAGTTGATAGTGTGATCGAGTCTCCAATGTCTTCTGAACCCCAAGCAAGCTTGGTAGCGCTATAAGAAAAGGAAAGGAAAGGGGGTAAGCATTAAAGCTTAGTAAGTTCACATGCAAATAAAATGCAACTTAACAAGTATTAATCATACATTTAAGATAAAGAACATAATCTTGCATTTTATCAAATCTCTTAAACTCATTCTTCATATATATATAAATATATATATTCTTACCACAAGTTCATCATATCTCATGTCATTCTCATGAGTTTGATGTACATACATGTGCCACTTGCACATAATAACTTACTTTCTCTTCTTTGGCGTATTCATCAAGATTACTCATTGAACTTCCCTTAGAACTACCCGTTGAACACTCAGAATACTATCGGATACATCAGAATCTCGTACCTAAGTGCCTCATATGTAGCCAATGCTACCTCATATTACATATCACATGTTGCTTGCTTTCGAGCTACTCACGGGTCTGCTCACATAGGATGTCAGGTATCCACAACACATGCCGGACTACCCAGCTATAGGTAGAATATACGAGACCAATACCTGGACACCAAAACATGTCTCACATCCATCATGAACTCAGACCACAACTCAATGAGTTCAGATGCCACATATATCATGAACTCAGACCGCAACTCAATGAGTTCATATCACATAGTTCCTAGTGACATGTCACTTGTATCCTAAACTATTCCTAAGGTTCAAACATGATTCTTCTATACCACATTTCGGTCGAACTTGCTCATAACATCGATTTCAATATCCATAGCACCAATCACATACTCATGGACTAGTCAAAGCATACTCATAATAGTAATAAAGCATTAAAAGTCACTTGATATCAAAGTAATAGAGAAAAGACATAACATCACATACGAACTTACCATACATGCAATATTAAAGCATTTAAAGTATGGTACATGTTGCATAATTTGCAAATGAACTTACCTCGGTACAAAATGATAAAAACGAGCCTAATCCTCGTAAACCTTATTTTTCCCCCTGTCAAGAACCGACTCACGTTCTTCTTGATCTATAATGCAAAATTCAACTTGTTCAATACTTACATTGTTCATATCGACCCATAACACATACTTTGGTAAAATTACCTTTTTTTACCCTTAACTTTTCACTTATTTACACTTTTGTCCAAGGCTCATAAAATGAAATGCATGTAATTTCTTGGTTACACAAGCCTAGCCGATTCATATTCTAAATCATATCAGCCTACATTTTCCTTTATTTCACATTTCTACTACTTATTTTTACACATTTTTCAAACAAGTCCTTTTTAGGTGTTTTCACTAAAAATCACTTAGCAAAAGATGTTTATCACACATCAAACATTCATATTCCTCCATTAAACAACCATGTCACACATGGGTTAAATTTCATACATGAACCCTAGCTCAAAATAATGGTAGAAATAGCTAGATCGGTTGATGACAACTTAAAAAATGTAAAGAACATTAAAAATGGGACTTGGGAGCACTTACAATCAAGCTTGAAAATGTTGAAAACCCTAGCTATGGAGCCCTTGCAAATTTTGGCTAAGGTGGGAGATGATGGACATGATTTTTGCTTGATTTTCCTTTTTTTATTCTTTTATTAACCAAATGAACAAAATTCCCTTAAGTCATTCCTTTCAAATTTTGCCTATTCATGCCTATTTTTGTCCAAAAATTTAGAACTTTGTCAAATTGCTATTTAAGGACCTCTAATTAATAATCTAATGCAATTTCATACTTGAAGCTTCTAGAACACAAGTTTTACAACTTATTCAATTTAATCCCTAAAGTTAAATTGGACACTATAGGCATAGAATTTCTTCATGAAAATTTCACACAAACATGCAATCATATCATGGATCATCAAATAATCATAAAATAATTATTTCTATTTCAGATTTGCGGTTTTGAAACTGCTATTTTGACTAGACCCTAATTCAGGATGTTACATTACAACTCTCTCCCCCTAAAGGAAATTTCAGCTTCAAAATTTACCTAATCTAAACAGATGAGGGTACTGCTGATGAATTGAATCTCAGGTTCCTACGTGGCTTCTTCAGTGCCATGATTTCACCATAGAACCTTAACCAAAGGAACAATTTTCCTCCTTAAGACCATAATGTCTCGATCCAGAATCGAAACAGGCTCCTTTTCGAAGGTTAGATCTGGTCGTACCTTAATCTCCTCAATGGGAACAATATGAGATGGGTCAGACCGATACAGTCTCAACATAGAGATGTGGAATACATCGTGAATATGATCTAACTTAAAAGGTATCTCCAGTTGATAGGCGACAGGTCCAACATGTTTCAGAATACTATAGGGCCCAATGAACCTCGGGCTTAACTTGCCCTTACATCCGAATCAGATAACCTTTTTGCAAGGAGATACTTTCAAAAAAACCTTGCCATCCATGGAAAACTCAATATCTTTCCTCTTTAAATACACAAACAATTTCTATCGGTCGCAAGATTCCTTAAGACGGTCTCGAATCAATCTAATTGTATCCTTAGTCTTATAAACCAGTTCATGACCCAACACTTGACGTTCACTTAACTCAGTCCAACAAAGAGGGGTACGAAACTTATGACTATAAAACGCCTCATAAGGTGCCATCTTAATGCTGGACTGGAAGCTATTTTATACACGAATTCAACCAGCGATAGAAATTCCTCCCAACTACCTCAAAAATCAATCACACAACTCCAGAACCTGTCCTTCGGAATCTGAATGTAAATTGAAGATCTCTATTAGAAATAATGGAGACAAGCACTCCATCCAATCTAATAATCTCAGAAACATGTAATTCATTCAATTATTCCAAGGAAAAATCTATATGTACTTGAATAAAGTGTGTAGATTTTGTTAACCGATCGATGATTACCCAAATGACATCTTTCATCTTCGGAGACAAGGGTAATCCTGATACAAAATCCATGGTAATTCTTTCCCATTTCCATTCTGGTATCGTAACTGGCTATAATAGTCTCGAAGGCACCTGATTTTCTACTTTTACTTGCTGACATATCAAACATTTAGATATAATTTTAGAAATATCCCATTTCATACCTGACCACCAGTACATCTTTTTCAGATCATTGTACATTTTATTACTACCAGGATGAAAAGAAATATTACCATTATGAGCTTCATGTAGAATTCTGTACCTGTAACACCCTTAACCCGTATCCATTGCTGCTACAGGGTTACAGAGTGTTACCAGAATTTTTTAGAACATTTTCTAGATAATTCATGAAAATTACAATTCATTTACCGATATCATTTGAAATGTCCCTTAAATGGACCCTCGATGACCAATACGAGCTTTAGAAATGAGTCAGGACTTAATCAGAACCTCTAAGAATTTTTTGCGACTTTTCAAAATTTCTTCAAGGTGCAGGGCTCAGACACCTGTGTGGTCCAAGGGACACGCCCGTGTGACCCTAGGACAAGCCCGTGTTAGAGGTCGTGTTTGACCACGTGTAACGCTCTGACTTGCACACACGACCATGCCACACGCCCGTATGCTATGTCGTGTGGTTAATTAATTCAATTTGAATAAGGTGCAGGTTTCACACGGCCAAGACACAGGCCCGTGTTCTAGGTCGTGTGGCACAAACGGCTGAGATACAAGCTCGTGTCTCTGCCCATGTTGTAACATCCCGAAATAGGCCTAAATGGAACAGTGGTTGCGAAACCACAA
Source organism: Gossypium hirsutum (assembly GCF_007990345.1). Classification (NCBI taxonomy): domain Eukaryota; kingdom Viridiplantae; phylum Streptophyta; class Magnoliopsida; order Malvales; family Malvaceae; genus Gossypium; species Gossypium hirsutum. Next base: position 88,883,373 of record NC_053434.1, on the reverse strand, counting down.
ATCTGAGGTAGAAAATTTTATTTTATTATTATTTTGAGGTTCATGATATGATTGCATGATTGTGTGAAAATTTCGTGATGAAATTCTATGCATAAAATGCTTAAGTTGAGCTTAGGGACTAAATCGAATAATTTACAAAACTTGCATTCTAGAAGTTTTTAGTACGAAATTGATTTGGAACATTAATTAGGAGGGTTTAAATAACAAATTGACCAATTTCTAAGTTCATGGACAAAATAGGACATGGATGGAATTTTTGAAAGTTTAATAAGGAAGGGTATTTTGGTCATTTGGATATTAAATGAAATAAAAAGGGAAAAATAACACAAAATTCATCATCTTCTTCATTAGCACGAAATTTCAAGGGTTCTCCATAGCTAGGGTTTGTTTCAAGCTTTCAAGCTCCATAGTAAGTGATTCCAAGCCCCGTTTTTAATGTTCTTTACGTTTTCAGAGTCCCGGTAGCTCGATAAAGCTTATGCTAGCAATAATTTAAGTTAGGGTTCATATTTGGAAAAATACCCATAGGTGAAAAGTGTTTATTTTGATGTTTTATGATATAATATGAGGTTTTAAATTATGTTAGACAACTTGTGCTACTCAGTTTTAAGTGAAAACGAGTAAAAGGGCTTAATCGGTAAAAATACCTAATAGTCATAAGTACATGTTAGAGTGTGAATTTGATGTTGTCATAGAAGGGAAAAATGGTCAGCATGTCATAAAACATAAGAAAATAGGATGAATTTTAAATTACGAGCATTGGGGAAAAAGTGCAAATATGTAAAAGTTTAGGGGCAAAAATGTAATTTTGCCAAAGTTTGGGTCAAGGACTATTTTGATAAATATGAATATTAAAAAAGTTAAATTTGCTATTATAGACCAAGAAGAGCGAAATTCGGGAGTAGATTGGGGAAAAGAAAAGGTAAAGGACTAAATTGTAAAGTTTAGTCACATTTTGTATCGAGGTAAGTTTACAGTAAATAAATGCAATATTCTTTTATTTTACATTATTATTGTCAATTTCCAGCATTTATATACTTATTTTTTGGAGAATATTTAAAGTCGAATTAAAGGCAAAGTGACAGAGAAAAAGCATTAGGAAGCCCCGTTTGAACCTTAGGAATGTTAGGATATTAAGGTTGACAGGACAGGACAGGACAGAAATGAGCCATGTAAGTCCATATCAGATATACGGCTTTGGAGATAGGAATGAGCCATGTAAGCCCATATTAGATATATATATGGCATTGGAGACAGGAATAATTCATGTAAGTCCATGTCGAAGACATGGCATTGGCAGGATATTGATAGACAGGAACGACCCTAGTATCCTTAGTATTCCAAGTGGTTCAACGGGTCATTGTACACGTTAAATTACAATGAATTATCAGCAAAAGGGAAGGTAGATTATATTTATGAATAGTGAAAGGTCAGGTAAGAAAGAAGGTAAGTGAGTAAGGAAGAAGGTAGAAAATGAGAAGAAAAGAAAGTTTATGAGGCTAGGTGACATTATGTATAATTATTCATTATGTTGAATGTTGTAATTTATTTGCTTGTAAGCTTACTAAGCCTAGTGCTTACTCTCTTTATTTTCTTTTTCTTATAGTTTTTATCAAGCCACTCGGGGATCGAAGGAAACGTCGGAGACCCGATCACACTATCGAAGAAATCACATTGGTATAGTTAGACGTTTCGTTTTGTGTATGGCATGTATAGGAACTTGGTTTCTTTTGATATGATATGATCAATTAATGATGTCTAAATACTTGCTAGTGATTAGCTAATAGAGTACCTGATGATATACATGTTTAATAGTATGTATGATCAAGTAGTAACTATCACATGAAAACTAAGAAAAATGTGAAAGTAACTTAAAAACAGATTGAAGTATTAGAAATAATGGGATTTTGAAAAATCACAAGAAATTGTAGAGACATGGGTTGATGGTGAATAATATATGAAATTAAATCTCGTTGTGTCTATTTTCATATGGAATAAGCAAAACAGGTAAAGGTTTTGTATTTTATAGGGTATCTGAGTTTTGGTGAAATAGGGCCAGAGTGATTTCTGGATCCCCTGTTCCAAATTTAGAAATTCACCTTAAATTTTATAAAAAATAATTAGGTGGTGTAATTTATACGGTTAGAATCCTTATTGAATCTAGTTTTAATAGAAACAAACGGTATAGTCATATAATTTTTGTACAGAGAGAAAAGTGGTTCGTAGTAAGTAGAGGCTAGTGCAGTCAAATTCTGAAACAGGGGTAACTTTAACTAATAAACTGTACTAATTGAAAAAGTCAAAAAAATTCTAGGAAAAAATTATTAGATAGATATATGAGTCTAGTTTCATGAAAAATTTACGGATCTTAATTTTGAGTTTTGAAACTCGAGAAATGAATTTTTAAGCAACCATGACACAGAAAAATAGTTTATTCCGAAAATTAAAATAAGTGGTTTAGAGTTGTTTAAAAGGAAAGATAAGTTAAGTAACACCTCAAGCTTGACTCCGGTGACGGTTTCGGGCGTGGGGGTGTTACACATGTGCTCAACTCTGAGCATTTTGTTTCTCAAAATTTAGGTGCAGGGGACACATAGCCTAACCATATGCTCCGTGTGTCACACTTGGTCTAGACATACACCCGTGTGTCTGCCCTTGTGGACAAAATAAAGCCATTTCTAGCTTTATTTCTCACCCAAAATTTCACCCATGACTTGCACATGGATCACACATACAAATACCAACCATTTCAAGCATTCAAGATAAGCAAACTCTATCATTCAACATGATATATCATCACAAGCATTCATGTTTACAATCTTACTCTTTAATAAGCATACTTGTTTTCCCCCTTTTTTTTAATCAAACAATGTATAGTACCTATGTTATCACCATAACATGAACTTAAATACAAATATACATATACCAAAACATAATCATTACTAGCCATTCCAATGGCTAGATTACAATAATCATTGACATTTTCATGCTAATATGGCCAATATAACCTATACATTCCATTACAACCATAATTGATTTACCATATAAATATACGGACATAGGCCAATGGATAGTGTGAGTGATCTCCACCAAGCTTTCAAATCCAACGAGCTTTCGATTTACTCTAAAATAGGGGAAAATAAACGGACTAAGCATAAAATGATTAGTAAGTTTGTATAACATGGTACTTAACTTACCATTCATCCTATTTGAGGTAACTAAGTAAGGCATATTCAACCACTTTGATCTTAATCCCTACACATAACCTTATTGTCCTTGTTAGTCATATATTCCATATTTACATCAAGACATGTATGGGCTCAACAACAATCAAGTCCCCATGACATATACTTTCCACAACTTGTATTTATTTAACATGTATAGACCATCTCTTATTATTACAAATATAGTTTCATAGTAGTTCGTTTCGAGTTCAGATCATATTTTCTCAAGACTTTACTCATTTTATTCAAGTATTAAGGTCACACAAGTAATAGTACGTTCAAGGTGTACGGGTCTATGATCAAGGATGAACATTCTCATCAAATAATTTCCATATACAAATATCATCTTCTTGTATTTCATGTAATATTCTTTTCATGCCATATTTCCATATCATATGTATCATTCCATGTCAATTTTTTTTACATTAATCTTTGCCCTTGTCAGAACTTTACCTATTGAATTTATTTGAAATATCGATGGATACGCAAGTAGTACACCCAAGGTGCACAAATCAGAATCTGTCAGTTCATGTCCAATAGTACCCTTAAGGTAAAATTTTCAGAAAGTACACTCTCAAGCTACACAAGTATACAACAGGATTACCAGTCTAGGCTAAATCTTTTTTATGTCACATGTTCTAAAGAGATTGATGTGGATTACCTGTCCAAGCTAAATCCAATCCATAACATATGCTCGAGAGGACTTATATCAGAATTACTCGTCCGGGCTAAATCCTTTCTGTAATGAAGTTATTAGGATTACTCGTCCGAGCTTAATCCATTCTGCAACAAATGTAGGACCTCATTTATTTCAGGCAATTATATTTATCCATCGATTTTTACTTATTCAAACAGGATTTAACATTTCCAAGCATTTTTCGATTTGTTCATTTCATACATCTTTAACATGCATATAATTCATGTGATAATATTCCACATCCATTCCGAGCATAAAAGCATCACTTCCATTGTTTACTCCTTTTAACATCTACTGGGTATTATCAATTAATTTGAACATTTTTATTTGTCAGGCTTGATCGGATATGTAATCCTTTCACACATATATATATAACATTTACACAATTTACATAATCACAATCAAAACAAGCATGTAAATAAACATAATTTAGTTACACAAACTTACCTCGACAAAGGTTCATGTACAAACATCTACTAATCCGACATTTTCCTCTTTTTCCTCGTTCTAACTCTAAATTTGGTCTATTAACATTTATACAAGTAAAATTTACATCAATTTTACACATATCATATTTATTTGGACTCAATTTACATCCTAGGCAAAATCACCATTTTGCCCATAACTTTTCCATAAATTATCATTTTGTCCCTAGGTTCGGAAAATGAAATTCAAGAAATCCAACCCTCTACACAAGCCTAGCTAAAATATACATACAACTTTTATAGCACATGCATTTCAAAAATTTCAACATTTTCCATGGATTTTTACCATTTTTCATTTTAGTCCTTAAATCAAGTTTTTATGAAAAATCACTTTGTTAAAGTTGTTTATCTATCATCAATCTTTCATTTTCTACCATAAATTTCAAATTTCTAGCATATACATCCTTGAAACAATTTTTATACCTTGATAAATTTTCTAATTAGTCCCCCAAATAGATAGATTAGACTGTCCCAGTTTCAAAATTATCAAAATTACTAAAAACGGTTCAAAGAAACTTACCCAATTTGGCCATGAAAGTTTCTTCTCTCTCTCTCCTAGGGTTTTCATGTTTATTTTGGGGAAAAAGATGAGAAAATATGATTTTTATTTTCTTTTCATCTTTTTAATTAACTAATTTAATGGAATTCCAATTTAGTCCTTAGCCTTTTTCTCATTTTTAGTATAATTACCATATGAGGACCTTAAGTTTTGAATTTCATAGCCATTTAATCCTTATAGCTACTAGAATTCAACTTTCGCATTTTATGCTATTTAGTCCTTCTTGTAATTAAACACATAATTGATAAAATTTTCTTATCAAAATTTTCACGTGATATTTTTAGTATAATATGGTTCATTTAATAAAATAAAAAAATAAATTATTTTTTTGGCTCGGGTTTGTGGTCCTAAGACCACTATTTTGATTTCACCAAAATTGGGCTGTTACTACTCTCCGCCTTAAGAAATTTTGGTCATCGAAAATTTTACCAGTAAAGAGATTCCAACATTACTTTTTCATGTTTCTATCCAATTTTTCCCAGGAAGCTTTCTCTACATCATATCATTGTCAAAGAACTTTCACTAAAGCTATCTTTATATTTTTCATTTCTTTCACTTCACATGCCAGAATTTCAACTACTCACTCCTATAAGTCATAGAAAGCTAAATTTCAATATCTATCAGAGAAATAACAGATGATGGGTTTGATCGATAACGTTGTAACATATATACACATGAAAAGCATTGTAAATTTTGTAGAACTCTAATAAATATACCAATCAATACTTAACAGGTTCAATTCTTTTCAATAATCTCATATGACCCAGTAAGCCGCAGACTTAATTTTTCCTATACAGCCAATCCGAAGAACTTTCTTTCATGGTGAATTTCCAGAAATACTTTGTCACTATCAGAAAATCTATTTCTTTTCATTTAGATCCATATCAGATTTCTGATGATCAAATATTGCTTTTAAACTATCTCAGGTCCCTTTCATCTCTCTTCGGGTTCAACGAATCAAAACTACTACATGTATCTTTTCTCATTGAACTCCATCCAAAAGACTGGAGTTTTGCATTTATGGCCATATAATGCCTCATACAGTATAATTTTATATTTGACTGTTAACTATTATAAGTAATTTCAACCCAAGGCAAATACTTTTCTCAATTACCTTCAAATTCAAGTACATAACATCGAAGCATATCTTCCAAAATCTGAATCATATGTTCAGATTGATCATCCATCTGAGGATGAAATGCCATACTAAAATGTAACCATGTACCTAGAGTTTCTTGTAACTTGTTTCAGAATCAAAATATTAACCGTAGATCTCTATCAAAAATAATAGAAACTAGCACATCATATAATCTGTCAATCTCAAAAACAGGTAATTCAAGCAATTTATCAAGTGAGAAATCCATTCATGTCAGAATAAAACGTGCTTTGTCAAACAATCAACAATTACTCAAATATCTTTCTTTTTCATAGACAGGGATTACCCCAACATAAAGCTTATAGTAACTTTGTCCATTTCCATATCGGTATTTTCTCTAACTATAACCATCTTGGGAATTTCACCATTATCTTGCTGATACGTCCATCATTTAAGTACAATTTAAGAAATACCACATTTTATTTCCAAGCTACTAATACATCTTTTTTGAATCATTATGCATTTTATCATTCTCCTGATAAATAGGCATAGTACCATTGTGATAAGTCATGTAAAATTTTTAGTATAAGCTCTAATTTCTTTAGTACACAGACTTTATCTCTGAATAATAGACATTTATCATTTCACACTGTATTCGTTTAACTTACAACTCATTATCACTTTTCTAAGTTTCACCGTTCTGTTGTAGAAACACCGATTTATCTCTACACTTAGCTAAAATTAAGTTATTACCAGACAATTATATTCGATATCCATAGCTTGCAAAATGCATAGAGATTTTCTACTCAGAACATCTGTAACCAGATTCATTCTTTCCAAGTGATATATAATTATCAAGTCATAATCTTTCAACATTTCAAACCATATTGTTATCTCAGATTCAAATCTTTTAGCAATATCGGACACTTCAAACTTTTGTAATCAATGAGTATACAACATTTTCACCAAACAAGTAATGTTATCAAATTTCAATACAAAATCAATAGCTATCAATTCTAGATCATATATTGGGTAATTCTTTCCATGTGGTTTTTTTGTTTTTGTTTTTACTATCTGAAAGCATAGGTTATTATTTTGCCTTATTGTATCAAAACACAATCTAATCTCATTCAATAATACATCACTGTAATAACAAATTCCTTACCCAACTCAGGCTGAAAAGGAATCAATACTTTGATCAACATAGCTCCCAACTGGTCAAAACTTTACTGACATTTATCGGTCCATTCAACTCTTATATCTTTCTATAATAACTATGTCATCAATGTAGCTATTTCAATTATTAATAGTGAAGCTTTGAGTCTTTTCTAAAACCACAACCATCAAGTAGATTTATAACCATAGTGCATTAATATACTGATATTTCAACCCTTATAGATAAAGCAACACTTCAGTATCAATGGTATACCTCAACTTAAAAGAGGGAAAATCGAAAGTGGCCTAAAAAACAACCAATGTAGCAACACAGTTTCTATGTTCTATGATCTCTATCACCAAACCTCATGATCGAGTCAATATTTATAACAGTAATAAATGTAATTACCTCCAACTGATGAATATCTTTCTCATATAATCCATGTTTAAATAATAAAGACACTAATGATATCTCAGAAAAAAATCAGAAGAGTAATATCACGCATACATCAGAGGAAACAACTGTGATAAAGACAATATAATTTGCACATTCGTAATTCAGGGCTTCAATCAGTAGAAGTAGTAAATAATATCATATGAACCTTGTCATTAAATCTTATATCAATCATGATGAATTCAAAACCCAAGTATGTTAGAGCGATACCGTTCATGAATCAACCAGACTTACAGTAATTCCATCTATCATAATTTACTAGCCTTTCAATACGATAAATATTGCATCTGAACATGCACAATTTCACCTACCTCTAAGAATAATAGTACATATAGAATACCTATATAAAATACCTAGAAGGGATTGTTGTAATATATACCCAATTATAACAGTTGTATTCAATATTTTTGCAATTTCATCATTATTCCACTAACATATATAGTCATCCATAATCTCACATCATTTAGTTCACTTGCGAAGCTTATTCGGAAGAAATTTTAAGTCAACCCATTCTATAGATACCATAATTGAATAAATCAATTTCTCATAAATAACTTCTTTCTTTAATAGGCATTGTGTATCCTAAACAGTTTTCAGAAAAAATTGATATCTCTCTTTAGAACCTATCTTTATTTACTAACCCATTCTTGGTTCTAACCACATCATTAATCATTCAACCTTTGAACTCTTTAGTTTCACATTCATGTGTTTAATCCATATAAATCTTGTGAATTTCATTATATAAAACTGTACCGGTAAGGGGGTGAAGATCGTAAGCCTCAAAATTGAACTTTCATATATATATATACTCATATAACATAACATTTATCATTCCCATATACTTAGGCACGTGAGTATCAATTTTAGCAGTATCGGAATTGGCTTGGTTGGAAAGCATCTCTGTCTATTTGTAAGACAATTTTCATCAGAGTTAAGAGATATCACGCTATTACATTTTATATAATGGCATGTATTTCTAGACTCCACATATGCTATGTTCAGTCTGAGAACCGACTAAATCATAGCTCTGATACTACTAAATGTAACACCCCTAACTCGTATCTGTTTCCGAAACAGGGTTACGAAGCATTACTAGAATTTTTCAGAATATTTTCTAGATAATTTGTGCAAATTATTATTCATTTACCGAAATCATTTGAAACATCCTTTAAATGGACCCTCAAGGCCCAATACGAGTTTTAGAAATGAGTCGAGACTTAATAGGAACCTCTAAGAATTTTTTGCGACTTTTTAAAATTTTTCCAAGGTGCTGGGGTTACACACCCGTGTGGTCTAAGGGACACGCCCATATTGGAGGCCGTGTTTGACCCCATGTAACTCTTTGACTTGCACAGACGGCCATGCCACATGCTTGTGTGCTAGGCCATGTGGTTAATTAATTCAATTCGAATTAGGTGTAGGTTTCATATGGCCAAGACACACGCCCGTGTCTCTGCCCGTGTGCTCAAATCTAAGCATTTTGTTTCTCAAAATTTAGGTGCAAGGGAGGCGACCTAACTATATGCCCGTGTTACCAGGCCGTGTAACACACCAAACTCAGCCTGGACATTATGGCCAAATCTGGCATGTCACATTGAAGTGTTTTTCGAAAATTGATGTTTTAGGTAAAAATCTGTTACTGAATTTAAATCCTTTTATTATTATCTAACAAAAGTTCTCATCAAAACGTTTACCCTATTAACCATTAGTGTTATATTAAATTAACTTAAAAACGTGAAAGCTTTTTAAGTCGATGAAGTTTCAAACACGTGTTTTAGAAAACAGTAATTGTTTAAAAGCTCGTCTTTACCTAGACTAGCAGCTTAAAAGAAATAATCCGAGCCGAATTAAAAATTAAAACCCAAAAATGGCCTTATTACATAATTCAAAACCCAAAAGTGTAATTTAAATTAAATTAAGTCAATTGTAAGACACAGAGTCGTGTGGCCACCTCTAAGTCCCTCGTAGCACCAAATCGCTTAAGGTTGGGGATTACTTGTAAAGTTAAAAAGAAAGGGTGAGTTAACGAAAACTCAGTGTGCAGCCCCCTATCAGTCAAACCATAAACAATGCATGCAGTAACAGTTTGGGCCTGAGCCCTATTCAGTACCAGTACGATCTGGGCCTTGCCCTATACAATAATAGTGTAGGCCTAAGCCCAATACAGTAATAGTACAGTGTAATGCAATTATGCATCCCACCCAATCCAGCCAGCACACCTCCCGTACCAACCAACACACCATGTGGGGATATAAATTGACCCACCCAGCCAACCCACCAAAATCCCAGCAAAGCTGCCAGTAATAATAATGCAGCATAACTGCCAGAAACAGTAAATATGGCAAAACCACCAGTATCAATAATTGTGGCATAGCCACCAGTAACAGTGAATGTGACATAGTCACCAATATAGTACGTCCTCCATATGAAAACCCAACCCCATGCAGTATGTCATGTCATAAATATTACGTGTATGCAAAGTACATACTCAGTACAACCATATATGTGTAAATCATAAGCACATCAATCATACGAAACCTAAAGGCTACTCGTCATTTCGCCATATAGGGGTATCACGGTCATTTTACCCTACAAGGGCATTATAGTCATTTTACCCTATAGGGGTATTATGGTTATTTTACCCTACAGGAGTATTACAGTTATTTTACCTATTTTAGGGTTTCATCTCAAATAACGACCTCTCCGAAGTGGGCATAACGGTGTAAATGATCATAACGGTGTAAATGGGCCCAAGGCCCATTACTCAGCCCAAGTGTGCCCACACGCTCGTGTAGCCCATTTAGCCCTAATTCAGTTACGGCTATGTGACCTGCATAACCCAGTCCACTACTTATCACTTACCGTGGATTTAATCTGTGTGGGGACCACGAGCCCACTAAGCCCACATGGCCCATTCTAGCCCAACGTGGCCCATAACGGCCTAAGTCCACGGAATTGCTCGTGGTTGCCTTTACAGTCTATTACCCATGGTTTGTGGGCTCGGTTTACCCCACGAGTGATCGCACGTTTGTGAGGCCTCAAATGCTGAAGTTTCGGCTCTTCGGCTTTTTGGCTTTTACGATCTACAGTAAGGAAGGGTGTGGTTACACACCTATTTATGCAACCGTTCCAAGTTCCTGAAACGCCAAACCTACATCCAATTCCACATACAGTCAGTCTTTCATTTGTTAGTGTTCATAAACACTACATCCCCAAATCAGTACTCCCACTTACCTTGACCGAAAGTAGTGTGGATAAATACACATAGATTGATGACCAAAACAATTACACGCTTCTTGCCAGATAACTGCATAAACCATAGATCTTATTAAACAGGATCGCTCATTAGTGTGGCCTAAATCCATGATCATCAACTCCAAAACAAGGTATCGTATTACCGTTATAGAATAGTAAGGAAAATGGTTTTGATCGCCTCTAAAATACTTGCACTCCACCACTTCTCGTGAGAACCTAGAAACCCAATGATCCATATAAGAAACCAACAATCGGTCGTCAAAGCACAAGGAGAAATGGGGTATTCGACTTTAAGAAACAAAATGAGAGAAAATAGGCTAAACCAACAAAAGACAATACAACACATACCTTTTCTCGAGAACTCTTGTAGAAATTGAGTTAATCAACCCTCACCATAAGGCTCAGTAATAATCAGCCAAGAATACCCAATAGCAGAGAAAATTGAAGAAAATAGAGAAAGGCAGGGGGACAATCGACTATTGAAGAAAATAGAAAAGAAAAAATAGAATCGCGAGGAGGGGGAGAGAACAGCCTAGAATAATCGGCCAAGATGCAGTAGAAATAATAAGAGTGGGAAAAAGGAAGAAAATGGAGAACAGATGGGGAGAAATCTCGACAGTGTTTGAGGGATGTATTCGACCAGTATAGGAAGAGAAGGGAAATGCAGAGATTCGACCAATCAAAGTAAAGAAGAGTGCAAAATCAAAATAACCTCACAGTAAAACACCTTAAAATGACAAGCTAATTTCGGTTTTAGAGAGAAAAAAACCAAAGTAAGAAAAAACCGAAGCCAAGGTCCCCAGCAACAAACTGCTACCAAAACGCAGAAATGTACCCCTGATAACCGAATGTATGAATGCCCAAAGCTCCCATATGGCACAACTCTTCTCCCCAACCCAAATTCCTTGATTTTTTCTTAATATCTCTCCATGATTCTCTCCACAAATCACTCCAACATCCCGTTCAACTCTAATCAAACTCTCGTGACCAATTCAACCACAGATTCTCAGTCCAACTCCACCATCTACACCGCTCAAATAGCAAAATAATTACTACATTGTGCAACCCAGGACTCAACCTCAAGGCCCTCAGCAGGAGCAACATGCCACCTTGCCACTAGACCACATGCTCTTTTGTGACATGAAACAAGCACTAGTATTTATAAGGCCTAAACGACAGTGTCCAGATTCATTTAAGAGCAAAACTAAAATTTTTGCAAAAGCCAAGACTTGAACCCAAGCTTCTCAAACACTCCCAAACCCATTCAAATCGCCAAGCCAGTAAAGAAAACATGTCATTTCTGTCACTTTCTTGCTTAATTAGAATATTTATGAGCAGTCTCTTAACCGCTCCCATGCTCAAGGCCTAATAATTCTAGGCCCAATTTCGGGGCGTTACAATTAACCCCTTCTTAAAGAAATTTTGTCCTTAAAATTTCCAACTAGCAAAGTATTTGTGTAACAACTACACCACTATGCTCTCGCTGCGGACTCTAATCCCAATAACGCTAACACATTTTACCTTGAACTTGGAACCTCTTACACACACCCAAAACACCTACCCATTGAAATAGATAGACATCACACGTATACAATCTCTATGTCCAAATAATCACACTCAAATGAAACATACCTGACTTAAAAGTGATTTGGAAATCCCAAGCCTGATGCTCCTTAGACTCGCATCTGAAACATGCTATTGACTTCCTCCTGTATTCACTCGGATGATGCCTTCTGCAATGCTCAAAAGTGAAAAAGTTCAGGCACGTTTTAACATGCTTCACAGAACGAGGCTTCAGCCCCAGAGAACTACGATCTCTCTTCTTCTTATAGTCCACACACCTAGCACGGAGTGTTTCACCAATCTCCGTAACTTCCTCCAGCACTTCCCTTGCTAACCGGGTTAGCGTCTTAGTACCAAGCTCTGGGTTATCGCTACTCATAATTGGCGGACCTACCCTAACCTTTGTCTCCTGGACCATCTCATGCTTCGATGAAGTTGGTGCCTCCCTTGCAGACATGTGACCCGATGCTAGAGACCCAGCCCTAACACTTCCTCTACCTTTACCGCGGCCACGTGTACCCCTTCTGCGAGTACCTCTAGTGCTCATGTCGATTCGCGTATTATCTAATTTTAGGAGATTTATGCATTAGTTAGTAATTCCAGTAATTATTAACAAATGTGTTATAAACGATAGTAATTGGGGTTTGCTTTTGCAGATCAAGGTCTCACTACAGTTTTTAGTCTTCTATGAGTTTACTCTAACTATAGAGTTTGAATATTGTCCTACTACCTATAGTAGTCCCTTAGTAATACCTTTTAGTTCAAGCAATCTACAATAAAAGAAGAACTTACAGATTCGACGCCAGAGATATTTTCAAAGCCCATTCCACAGCAGGGTTTAGTAACCTATCTCTAATACAACTAAATGTAACACCCCAAACCCGGCCTGAACATTATGGTCGAATCTGGCATGTCACATCGAAGTGTTTTTTGAAAATTGGTCTTTTAGGTAAAAATCTGTTACTGAATTTAAATCCTTTTAATTTTATCTAACAAAAGTTCTTGTCAAAACGTTTACCTTATTAACCATCAATGTTATATTAAATTGATTTAAAAATGCGGAAGTTTTTAAGTCGATGAAGTTTCAAATGCGTGTTTATGAAACCAGTAATTGTTTTAAAAAATCGCCTTTACCTAGACTAGCAGTTTAAAAGAAATAATCCAAGCCCAATTAAAAATTAAAACCCACAAACGTCCTTATTACATAATTAAAAACCCAAAAAGTGCAATTTAAATTAAATTAAGTCAATCGCAAGACACAGTAGTCCTGTGGCCACCTCCAAGTCCCTTGCAGCACCAAATCGCCTAAGGTTAGGGATTACTTGTACAGTTAAAAAGAAAGGGTGAGTTTATAAAAACTCAGTGTGTAGCCCCTTATCAGTCAAACAGTAAACAATGCATGCAGTAACAGTCTGGGCTTAAGCCCTATTCAGTAACAGTGTGGGCCTATGCCCTATACAGTAACAGTACAGTGTAATGCAATTATGCATCCCACCCAATCCAACTAGCACACCTCCCGTACCAACCAACACACCATGTGGGGATATAAATCGACCCACCTAGCTAGCACACCAATATCGTAACAAAGCTGCAAGTAATAATAATGCAGCATAATTGCTAGAAACAGTAAATGTGGCAAAGTCACCAGTATCAATACCTGTGGCATAGCCACCAGTAACAGTGAATGTGACATAGTCACCAGTACAGTACTTCCTCCATATCAAAATCCTAACCCCATGCAGTATGTCATGTCACAAATATTATGTGTATTTAAAGTCATACTCAGTACAATTATATATGTGTAAATCATAAGCACATCAATCATACGGAACCTAAGGGCTACTCATTATTTTGCCATACTGGGGTTTCACAGTCATTTTACCCTACAGGGGCATTACGGTCATTTTACCCTATAGGGGTATTACAATCATTTTACCCTACAGGGGTATTATGGTCATTTTACCCTACAAGGGTATTACGGTCATTTTACCATACAGGGGTATTATGGTGATTTTACCCTACAGGGGTATTACAATCATTTTACATATTTTGGGGTTTCAGCTCAGGTAACAACCTCTCCAAAGGTCTACAGTCGCCTCGAGTGACACAGATAACCTAAATGATCATAATGGTGTAAATGGGCCCAAGGCCCATTACTCAGCCCAAGTGGGCCCACAAGCTCGTGTGACCCATTTAGCCCTAATTCAATTACGGCTATGTGACCTGCATAACCCAGTCTAATACTTATCACTTACCATGAATTTAATCTGTGTGGAGCCCACAAGCACAGTAGGCCCTCACGGCCCATTTCGGCACAACGTGGCCAATAACGGCCTAAGTTCATAGAATCACTCGTGGTGGCCTTTATAGTCTATCGCCCATGGTTTGTGGGCTCGGTTTACCCCACAAGTGATCGCATGCTCATGAGGCATGAAATGCCGAAGTTTCGGTACTTCAGCTTTTCAGCTTTTGCCGATCTACAGTAAGGAAGGGTGTGGTTACACACCTATTTATACAACCGTTCCAAGCTCTTCAAGCTCCCAACCTACATTCAATTCCACATATAGTCAGTCTTTCATTTGTTAGTGTTCATAAACAATACATTCCCAAATCAGTACTCCCATTTACCTTGACCGAAAGTAGTGCGGATAAATACACATAGATCGATCACTAAAATGATCACACGCTTCTCGCCGGATAACTGCATAAACTATAGATCTTATTAACTAGGACCGCTCATTGGTTTGGCCTAAATCCATGATCATTAACTCCAAAACAAGGTATCGTATTACCTTTATAGAATAGTGAGGAAAAAGGTTTTGATCGGCTCTAAAATACTTGCACGCTACCACTTCTCGTGGGAACCTAGAAACCCAACGATCCACATAAGAAACCAACAATCGATCCTCAAAGCACAATGAGAAAAGGGGTATTCAGCTTTAAGAAACAAAATGATAGAAAAACAGGCTGAACCAATAGAAAATAATACAACACATACCTTTTGTCAAGAACTCTTGTAGAAATTCAGTTAATCAACCCTCACCATAGGGTTCAGTAATAATCGGCCAAGAATACCTAATAGTAGAGAAAACTGAAGAAAATAGAGAAAGGCAGGGGGACAATTGGCTATTGAAGAAAAATTGAAAAGAAAGAATAGAATCGCGAGGAGGGAGAGAGAGCATCCTAGAAAAAATCGGCGAAGATGCAGTGGAAATAATAAGAGAGGGAAAATGAAGAAAATGGAGAACAGAAGGGGAGCAATCTCAACAGTGTTTGAGGGATATCTTCGACCAGTATAGGAAGAGAAGGAAAATACAGAGATTCAGCCAATCAGAGTAAAGAAGAGTACAAAACCGAAACAACCTCACAGTAAAACACCTTAAAACGAAAAGCTAATTTCGGTTTTAGAGAGAAAGAAACCAAAGCAAGGAAAAACCGAAGCCAAGGTCCCCAGCAACAAACGGCTACCAAAACGCAGAAAAGTACCCCTGATAGCCGAATGTATGAATGCCCAAAGCTCCCATACGGCACAACTCTGCTCCCTAACCCAAATTCCTTGATTTTTTCCTAATATCTCTCCTTGATTCTCTCCGTAAGTCACTCCAACATCCCGTTCAACTCTATTCAAACTCTCATGATCAATTCAACCACAGAGTCTCAGTCCAACTCTTCCACTTACACCGCTCAAAAAGCAAAATAATTACTACATTGTGCAACCCAAGACTCGAACTCAAGTCCCCTAGTAGAAGCAACACGCCACCTTGCCACTAGACCATATGCTCTCTTGTGACATGAAATAAGCACTAGTATTTATAAGGCCTATACGATAGTGTCCAGATTCATTTAAGAGCAAAACTAAAAATTTTGCAAAAGCCAAGACTTGAACCCAAGCTTCTCAAACACTCCCAACCCCACTCAAATCACCAAGCCAGTAAAGCAACCATGTCATTTGTGTCACTTTCTTGCTTAAATAGAATATTTATGAACAGTCTCCTAACCGCTCCCATACCTAAAGCCCAATATTTCTAGGCCTAATTTCGAAGCATTACAATTCACCCCTCCTTAAAGAAATTGTAACACCCCTTGCCCGTATCCAACGTCGGGACAGGGTTAGAGGTGTTACCAGACTTAAACTCAACCAGCTATATAAAATTGGGCCGTAAAATTTTGATCAATTTAAAACTTTTCATTTCACATATATTTTGTCCCTTAAGCGAGCTCACGAGGCCCAAAACATGTATTACAGACGGTTCGGGACTAAACTAAGAACTTAAGAAAAACTTGGAAAAATTTCATGCTTTAAGGCTCCATACGCCAGTGTAGGTATAAAGTACACGCCCATGTGCTAGGGACACGCCCGTGGCCCGAACCCATATCCAAAAACCTGGACATTCTACCAATTTGGTCATGAGCAAATTGAAGCCACATGCCAAGGTACTCACCCGTGTCCTATGGCCATGTCCTTCACACGACTGAGACACATGGCCGTGTCTCTTGCCCATGTGCTTACTACCATGTATACTGACTTGAAAAACTTAGGTGTGAGGAAACACACAACTGGACAACACGCCCATGGGGGCAGACCGTGTGTCACACACGGCCTAGACACATGCTTGTGTGTCTACCCGTGCGGACAAAAAGAATGCTATTTTCCAGGCCATTTTGTCACCCTTACAACACATGCACGCATACTTATACAATAGCATCCAACATGGCAAAATTAGGCACTTAAACATTCATAACATGTGATGACCATGGCAATTTCACTTGCAACCAATATCATAGATTTTACCTTCATCTTTACCACATTAATGCTATAGCTATCAACATGTCATCAAACCTCATTTTCATCACTAAGCATCCATGATCACATCCACATACCATTCATACCAAGCCATTAAAGACTCTTCATAAATAAATAGGTTTAACAATCCCATAATCAAAATAAGCCAATACATTCGGCTAAATCAATATCACATACTAAAATATTTAAACTCCTATACATGCCATAGACTCAAAGTACTTGAAATCACTTACACCAATAGCGATAGCTTGACAATATGATAATATCTCTGACGAACTCCAACCCGAGCTATCCTAGCAAAATTAGAAAACATGGAAAAGGAAGGGGGTAAGCTTTACGCTTAGTAAGTTCATATGAAAACAATAAGCAGCTCATTAACATGTTTTATCAATGTTCCCAACATATTCTCAAGTTCATGATAAGCTGTCTTCTTGAACAATAGTTGATAAAATATTTATATCTGGAGCTACGAAACTCAAAATTAAGTTCTGTTAATTTTCCTTGAAACTAGACTCATCTACCTTTCTAGCTTAAAATTTCCAGAATTTTTGGTTTAGTCAAATAGTATAGTTTATTCCTCAAAGTTACCACTGATTCACTGTCTGATGGTTCCGACTCTTTTGCACACTCGAATAACGTTTTCGTCATTTCTCTTGAAAATAGACTCACTGAGGATACTAAAAATATAAAATATAACTCATAACTATTTTTGTACAATTTATAATGATTTTTCTCAAATCAGAACAAGGGATTTCGAAGTCATTCTGACTCTGTCTCACACAACTTCAAATATTTCCTTATATGAAATTCTTTTGCTTACATAGTTTCTTTTTTAAGAAACTAGACTCAATAATCTTTAACTCCATATTTTATTCAACCTCTAATTCACTTTCTACTATTTTTGGTGTATTTTCAGATTTACACCACTACAGTAGCCCAAAACTATCCTGGCTAATTTACTATTCCATAATTATTGTTCACCAAATTAATACATCATCATATCATCTATCATGGTAAGAACACATAGCTTTGCATCATAAGAATGGACCCATAATCTCAATGTCATCAAGTATCAAAGACTTATTCCAAATCATGCCATTTTCCTAGTATTCACCAATTACTATATACATCATGAACATAGACCCATAACAATAAGGTCATTACACAATCGTTCTCATAAACATGACTTACTTATTTGCATCCTTACCAAAGGTGCATTATAGACCGAATCATTTCTCACGAGTTTTGCGTACATACCTGTACTACTTCATGACATAATCATTCATTATCACAGCTTTGTTATAATCTTTGAATTTCCCATTGAACTACTTGGAGTACTAAAGGATACTCGGGGAAATTTGTACACATAGTAAGATGCCAATGCCATATCCGAGATATGGTCTTACATGGGTTCACACACATCGATGCCAATACCATGTCCCAGACATGGTGTTATATGGAATCTCATAGCGAAACTTTATCGAATTTCATCGAGACATCATGAATCCATTTCATAAAGAAAAATACATGTACATATACATTTCATGCAATGTTTGAACATTAGATATATAATAATAACAGCACGTTGCGTTATTTTCATACAACTTACCTCGACACCAAATTGGTAAAAGAGGCCTAAACATCTATTTCTCGTTTTTCCTCGTTCTAAGCCCGAATCTCATTTTTCATCATCTATAACATCACATTTACCTTATTAAAACAATATGCTAATCAAATTTGTCCAATGACACATTTTGGCAAAATTATTTATTTTGCCCCGATACTTTGCCAAAATTACCAAGTTGCCCTTAGGCTCGAAAAATGATTTTTATCACATTCAAAAAATGATTTTTATCACATTTTCTTACTCATTAAGCATAGACAAGCCATTTTAATAACTATAGAAACTCACAAATTCAATTATTTCACACATTTACACTTATTTTACAAACTTTACAAAATAGCCCATTTAAGTGCTTTCATACAAATTTCTTTTTATAACACTACCAAGGCTCATATTCTTCCATAAAAACTCAGTAAAAAACACATATGCTTTTATGGAAAAACCTAAAATCTTAATCATTTTGCAAAATAGTCCCATCATTTGAAAGCTCATGCTTAGGGGTTCTAAAAATGTAAAAATCATTAAGAAAGACATTAAAAAATCACTTACTAGCATGGGAGTTTCTTTGCTGAAATTTTCCAGCTTCTAAGCCCTTTCTTTGTTGCCATTTTTGGTGGAGAGAAGATGAAGAAAAGATGAGATCTTTCTTTTCTTTCTTTTATTCTATTTTTAGTCAATTTAGTCACCTAAAAGCCATAAATTTTGGCTTTTTGACCAATTTGTCTCCCTTGGCTGGCCATCACACTTTCAATGGCAAAATTTCACTTTAAAGACCCCCAATTTAAGATACAAATCAATTTAACACCTTTAGGCATCAAAACACAACTTTTACCTTTTACACGATTTAGTCTTTTTTCGAAATTAGACTAGAAATCGCTAAAATTAATATACCAAAATTTTTATCCACCTTTATAAACATGCTATGTCACATAAAATAAAATCAAAATAATTTTCTCCAACCTCGGAATAGTGGTTCTGAAACCACTATTCTGGCTAGGCCCAAAATCGGGCTGTTACAATTCTCCCCTTTTAGGAATTTTCGTCCCCGAAAATCTTACAAGAAGAAGTTGCTTTCACTTTCACGAGTCACTTTCACCTTTCCTCACAACTTACAACTCAACTCAATCTCATACTCAAGATTTCCTGTAACCTTTCCGTAATTGCGGTATAAACCTCGAACCTCAATTCGAAATACTTGAGACTGACATTGTAAGAACTATAAACATAGATACATAGCTCGGCCAAATATACCAAATAATACATCTATACATACTACAATAATCATGCGGACTTCTATCATCAGTCTAACATAAGCCAATTGACATTTCTTCTTTTTCCCGGAGATAAGAGATATCCTACTGCGAAAATCATAACAGTTCTTTCTCATTTTCTTCCCACTGTCATCACTGACAATAATAATCTCGAATACATTTGATATTCAGCTTTACCTTGTAAACAATTCAACATCCTTTGGAAGAATAGACAAGATACTACTGTGAACTCTTTACTTAATTCTCTTTATAACCCAGAGTTTGTCAGTACTCAAATCTTACTCTGAAATAATAGTAATAGAAACCAGAAATCAAATCCTCCCTGCAATTCCAAATTAAAAGTCGAATCATGCTGTACTTGTTTAATTTACCACTTATAGCCACATTTCTATACTCTGGTCATCAACTGTTTAGAAACTTTACTAACATGAATCAAATGATTCCAACTTTACTAACTGAAAATTCTCGAAATAAAAACTATAGGAACAGTCATGATAACGAAGTCCAAGACATAACACTATACCAAAAATTCGAGAATATAACCTATAAGAAAATAATAAAGAAGATCTCAATGTCCCTTCAAAGAAAACCAGAAAGAAACTATCATTTATACACTCTTGAATTTCATCATAACGGAGATAATACATTTTCTGCATATATATATATATGTGTGTGTAAAACCATAGTCAATAGGAACATCAGAATGGTATCACATGAATTTTTCACCGTCCATTTCATTCCGACATATCAGAATAGAATTTTGAAAAGACAAAGAAATGTTGATCATAATTAACCGGATCAACAGAGCTTTCGTCTAATATCACAGTCGCTAGCATCCTCATACACTAAGAATTTCACTGGAAATGAGCAACCATACATATTCCCAAGATGAAGGAAAATACAGAATACTCAAAAGAGAGAGATAGCTAAAATTTTACTTAATTGGATCCGTCATGCTCAAACATCTTTGCGAATCCGAGATCATTCCTCTGATTATTTCTATCATCACTAATCCCATGATACTCCATTATTGCACTATTTATTTTCCCATTTTTAAGCTTATCCAACATATCTCTCGTGAATTTCCTCATATAACTCTATTCTAGTAAGGGGGTGAAGATTGTAAAGCCTCTAACTTTCGACTCTCACACATATACACATTTAACAACAACATAGTATCATGCACATCAATTCAAGCATTTCAAATTTCCAACTTGCTATGAACACACTTTTACATATCTTAGTAACACATGCAACTTTATTTCATATGAATACTAGCCAAACATTAGTGAACTTATCACAATATAAATTTTCATTTCTTTTACTTGAATCACCATTAATGTCTAATCAAGTTTCAACACTTAGCCTTAATTTGCTTACCAACCTTTATCAAATTAGAGAACGTCTTACGATCTTGAGTACATCGTTTACTTGATACCATAGTGAAACTATGGTCTTATACTATTCTTGTCCATCTGTGTCGATGCCGTGTCCCAGATAGGTCTTACACTAACACATATCAAGCCGATGCCATGTCCCAGACATGGTCTTACACTAGCTCACATCTCAAGTCGATGCCATGTCCTAAAAATGGTCTTACACTAACTATCATCGTCGAGGTCGATACGTGTCCTAAACACGTCTTACAGTATGATTCGTCATTTCGAGTAAAGTACTTATACACACATTTTGTCATTTTGAGTAAAGTTTTCTGTAACATCCTAAAAGAGGGCCTAGTCAGAATAGTGGTTTCGGGACCACAAATCTGACATCAAAATATTTTTTTTATTATTATTATGAGGCCTAGAATATGAATATATGCTTGTGTTAAAGTTTCATGAAGAAATTCTAAGTATAAGGTGTCTAATTGGAAATTAGGGACTAAATTGGATAAATTGCAAAACTTGATTTCTAGAAGCAATTTGAATTCAATTGCTTTAGATTATGAATTAGAAGGTCTTGGAGAGAAATTTATCCAAATTCTAAATTTTTGGACAAAAATGGGCTTGCATGGATGAAATTTTAAAGAAAATGAATTAAAATGGGAAAAATCAAGCCAAAATCAGCCATTTTCTCCTTCATCTAGCCAAAAATTTGGGGTTCTCCATAGTTAGGGTTTCAAGCATTCCAAGCTCAATAGTAAGTGCTCCCAAGCCCCATTTTTTCATGCTATTTGTATTTTTGAAATCCCGGTAGCTTGCTCTCTCCATTTCTACCCATATTTCATGCTAGGGTTCATGTTTAAAAATTTACCCATGCATGAGTTGCTTGAATTTTGATGGATTATGGAGGAATATGAAAGATGAATGTGTATTAAACATCTTTTCCTAGTTGATTTTCATGAAAAAGCTTTATAGGGACTATTTTGCAAAAGATGTAAATGTGTGGTAGAAATGAGAAAATAATGGATAATGTGGGCAACCATAAGAAGGAAAGGTGTTCGAATAGGCTTGGGTAAGATAGATAGTGCATGTGTTTCATTATACGAGCCTAGGGACTAAATTGTAAAAATGTGAAAGTTTAGGGGCAAAATGGTCATTTGGACCGGGAGTAGATATTAAACTTGAAATACATAATGTAGCGTATTAATGAGTTAATTTTTTTGATATAGACCCCAAGGAACAAATTCCATAGGTCGATCGTGGTAAACACAGGGTTTCAGAATAACCGAAACACAACTCCGAAAAGAACACCAAGTAAGTTCGGATAACTTAAAATAAACCCATAATATGCATAATTGTATGATTTATGAATTCTTGATGATTGCATTTGTTATTGGTATGAAATATCATAAAAACGCATATTGATGATAACATGTGAAAAATATCTCGATCGAGGTTGACAAAGGGAATTCGATGGATAAACCCTCATTGACATGTGAACTGAGATCCTGCATGTGTTGTAGTAAGGATTTAGCCCCGACGGGTAATTCGAGATCTCAAGTATAAAAAAGAATCTAGCTCGGACGAGTGTTCCTTGAATGATCAAGCCTCCCGAAAAATATATGTGCATGATGGATTCAGCCCAGATGGGTAATCCGATTAGGGTCTGAATTTAGCCTGGACTAGTAATTCAGATCCGAGCTCATTAAGGGTGTTGTCGTTATAAAGGATTTAGCCTGGACTGGTAATCTCGACATCACCTTATGAGTTCATATGATGTGAGGTTCACAAGAGTGTATATATGAAATGATCATTCGTATGAATTGACGGATAATGGGTATTCCATCGAGATTTCCTAGAAATTTAACGAGATTAACGTCGTACATATATATGTCAATGGAAGGTTGAATGATGAGCTCATCTAGTTAAATTACACGATACATGACTGTGTAACTAACTCATTGATTGAGTGTATGTGATAGGAAATTATTTCATAATGGATGATTTCATGGTTTAAGTGTGGATGTATGCTAGTTACTCAGTAAGTTTACTTTCTGATTATTCGAGCTTACTAAGCATGAAAATGCTTACCCCCTCACTTTTCCCTGTTTTACAGAGCTCGAGGACTCATAAGGATTGGAAGACGGTTGGAAAAGCAACACACTATCAACTAGTCAAGGTTTGGTATAAAGACACTTCTATTTGTTAATCGCATGTATAGGGCTTTGAGTATTTTTTCATATATGTCATTTGAATTGCCAAATGAAGGCATGTAAAGATGTATTCATCTTTTTGTATAAGGCCATGGAAATTGGCATATTTGGAAGTAGGGTGTGACCTACCTTTATATGCATGTTTATGTTTTTATATGATGGGTTGCTACAAATGGCGAGCCAAATTTTGAATGGGAAATAACTTTTTGTATGAAACCAATGATATGAGGTTTCCATACAACTAACTTCATCAAGATCATTTACAAGTGTATAATCATGTTTTACTTTGAATTTGATATCTATTAAGAAGATGAAGTAGAAAGGCGTGAGTAAAGGCTTGGAAAATAGCCTATTAAGGTCCACATGGTTAGACACATAGGTCCACATGGAAATTTCACATGCAACCAATATCATAGATTTTACCTTCATCTTTACCACATTAATGCTATAGCTATCAACATGTCATCAAACCTCATTTTCATCACTAAGCATTCATGATCACATCCACATACCATTCATACCAAGCCATTAAAGACTCTTCATAAATAAATAGGTTTAACAACCCCATAATCAAAATTTTGGCTAAAGCAATATCACATACTCAAATATTTAAACTCATATACATGCCATAGACTCGAAGTACTTGAAATCACTTACACCAATAGCGATAGCTTGACAGTGTGCTAGTATCTCCGACAAACTCCAACCCGAGCTAACCTGGCAGCACCAGAGAACATGGGAAAGGAAGGGGGTAAGATTTATTCTTAATAAGTTCATATGAAAACAATAAGCAACTCATTAACATGTTTTATCAATGTTCCCAACATATTCTCAAGTTCATGATAAGCTATCTTCTTGTATAATAGTTGATAAAATATTTATATCTGGAGCTACGAAACTCCAAATTAAATTCCATTAAATTTTCTTGAAACTAGACTCATTTACCTTTCTACCATAAAATTTCCAAAATTTTTGGTTTAGCCAAATAGTACAGTTTATTTCTCAAAGTTACCCCTGATTCATTGTCTGACAGTTTCGACCCTTCTGTACTAAAGTTCAATTATCTCATAACTCAGGACTTGAATAATTTTATCAGTTATTTATATTTAAAATATACTCATTTAGAATTATAAAAATATAAATTATAACTCATAACTATTTTTTTACAATTTATAATGATTTTCTCAAATCAGAACAGGGGATTTCGAAGTCATTTTGACTCTATCTCACACAACTTCAAATATCTCATTATATGAAATTCTTTTCTTACACGGTTTATTTTATAAGAAGCTACACTCAATAAGATTTAACTCCATATTTTATTCAGTGTATAATTCACTTTCTACTATTTTTGGTGTATTTTCAAATTTACACCACTGCAGTAGCCCAAAACTGTCCAAGCTAATTTACTCTTCCATAATTATTGTTCACCAAATTAATGCAACATCATATCATCTATCATGGTAAGAACACATGGCTATGCATCACAAGCATGGACCCATAATCTCAATGTCATCAAGTATCAATGTAACACCCCTCGCCCATACCTGACGCCGGGACAGGATTCGAGGTGTTACCTTACTTAAACTCAATCAATCACACAAAAATCGTGCCGTAAAATTTCAATCAATTTGAAACTTTTCTTTTCACATGCAATCTGTCCCATGTATAGGATTACGAGGCCCAAAATATACATCCGAGGTGGTTCGGGACCCAACCGAGAACTCATGAAAAACTTAGAAAATCTCTTGCATCAAGGCTTCCCACGCCCGTGTGGGTGTAGAGCACACACTCGTGTCCTAGGGACACGCCCGTGTCCTGAACCCGTGTCCAAAAACCTGGACATTCTTCCAAAACCACACGACCAAGGCACACGCCCGTGTCCTATGACCGTGTCCTTTACACGGCTGAGACACATGGCTGTGTCTCTTGGTTGTGTACTACTACCATGCATACTGACTTGAAAAAATTAGGTTTAGGGGACACACGGTTGGACAACACGCCCATGGGGGCAGACCGTATGTCACACACGGTCTAGACACACGCCCGTGTGTCTACCCGTGTGGGCAATTACAAGGCTATTTTCCAAGCCATTTGTTACCCTCACAACATGTGCACGCATACTTATCCAATAACATAAAACATGGCATAAATGAGCTCTTAAACATCTACAAACATGTTATGCTTAAGTCATTTTCTTATACAACAAATATCATAGAATTTGCTCACATCATTACCACATACTAGTCATAACTATCATTACATCACAAACCTCATGTCCATCACTAAGTATACATAATCATTTCCACAAACCATTCATGAGGCATTATTAACTATTTACCAATCACCTAATCTTGCATCAGTTACTAACTCATCAATGAATCTCATTTCAATCTCTAGGCATACATGCTATAAGCCACATCACAAGAGATAGTATCATACATATATATGAATAAACATTTAGGCCCACAACATCATTAGCCAACATAGGCCAATTCACATGGCTACAACACTTTATCAATACAAGCCAACACCTTTGGCTAAATCATAATATCACATACTCAACATTAAAACCCTATACATGCCATAGACTCGAAACACTAGGATTTACTTACACCAATAGTGTTAACTCGATAGTGTGATAATATCTCTGATAGCCTCCAACCCGAGCAAACTTGGCAACCCTATACAACATGGGAAAGAAGGGGGGGTAAGCTTTTCCCTTAGTAAGTTCATATGAAAACAATTAGCAGCTCATTTACATGTTTTATCAATGTTTACAACATATACTAAAGTTCACGACAAGTTGTCTTCCTAAGCAACAGTCACTAAATTATTTATATTTGGAGCTAAAAAACTTCAAATTAAGTTCTGTTAATTTTCCTTGAAACTAGAATCACGTACCTTTCTACCATAAAGTTTCCAGAATTTTTGGTTTAGCCAATTGGTACATTTTATTCCTCAAAATTACCCCTGATTCACTGTCAGACAGTTCAGACCTTTCTATATTAAAGTTCAATTATCTCATAGAACATGACTCAAATAATGTTCTCATATATTTCTCTTGAAACTAGACTCATTAAGGATTCTAATAATATAAATCATAACTCATAACCATTTTTGTACAATTTATAATGATTTTCTAAAATCAGAACAGAGGATCTCAAAGTCATTCTAACTCTGTTCCATGCAACTTTGAATATCTCCATTATAGGAAATTCTTTTGCTTACACGGTTTCTTTTAAAATAAACTAGACTCACTAATATTTATTCTCATATTTTATTCAGCTTCTAAATCATTTTCCATTATTTTTAGTGTATTTTCAAAGCTACACTACTGCAATAACTCAAATCTGTCAAGGCTAAGTTACTCATAAGCTTAGTGTAGATACTTGTACAACTTGTAACATAACTCAAGTACATACCTGTACCAACTCGTATTAAAGTATATAGTCATACCTTCTTTAACATGCCCTCCTTAGGGCTTTCATCACATCATCCATTTCATTACCCGTTGAATACTCGGGATGCTAAAGGATGTTCAGAATTATCATATGCCGAAGAGAATGCCCAAGGTCATGTCCCTCACATGGTCTTACATGGATCCACATATCGTTGCCATATCCTGGATATGGTATTATACGAGGTTTCATATTAGTGCCGATGCCATGTCCCGGACATAGTCTTATACTAGCACACATATCATCACATTTTCATTGAATCCTCACAAGTCAATTCCAATAGAGGCATACATCCACATTTTGTACAATATCAAGTATTAAGCACATCATAATGAAATTGAGCATTACTTTCATACAAACTTCTAACATTTTAGGCCATACACTTAATTCCATAACAATAAAGAATTTTAATTCAAGCATGATATTGCATTATTGTTACCATACAAACTTACCTCGATACCACAAAGGTGAAAAGGACGTAATCATCCCTTAATCAATTTCTTTCTGTTCTAAGTCCAAATCTCGATTTTCAACATCTAAAACATCACATTTAGATTATTAAAACAATTTACTAATCAAATTAGTCCATTGACGTACTTTGGCTAAATTTACAATTTTTCCCTTCTATTTTGCCAAAATTACCAAATTGCCCCTAGGCTCGAAAAATGATTTTTATTCAATTTATTTACTCCTTAAGCCTAGATAAACCATTTTCATAACTATGGAAACTCAAAAAAATCATTATTACACACACTAACAGCTTATCTTACAACTTGGCAAACTAGCCCTTTTTAAGGTGTTTTCATGCAATTTCTTTCACAAAAGTTTTTTATTAGACAGCTAGGACTCATAATCTTCCATAAAAACATAGAAAACAACACATTTAATCTCATGGCAAAACCCTAGACTCTTTATTATTTTGCAAACTAGACCCCTCATATGAAAGCTCATGCTTTAAGGGTTCCAAAAATGTAAAAATCATCAAGAAACAACTAATGATCACTTACTTGTTAAGGCTTAAAGTGGCTGAAAGTTTAAAACTCAAAACCCTCATTATTTGCTGCCATTTTTGTGATGAAGAAGAAGAAATGAAAGAGAAATGACACTTTATTTCTTTTTCCTTATTTTATTACAAATTAGTCAATTAAAACACATAAAAGCCACAAATTTTGGCTTTTTGACCAATTGGTCTCCCCTTGGCCAGCCACACACTTAAAAAGGGTCTAATTCCCCTTTAAATGCCTCCAATTTTAGTTCTCTAGTCTATTAACACATTTAGGCATTAACACACAACTTTTACCTTTTATGCGATTTAGTCTTTTTTCGAAATTGGACTAGAAATCGCTAAAATTAACTTACCAAAATTTACATGCACTTAAAAAATTATATTATAACACATAAAATAATACTAAAATAATTTTCTCTAGCTTCAGAATAGTGGTTCCAAAACCACTGTTCTGACTAGGCCCAAAATCGGGCTTTTACAATCAAAGACTTATTCCAAATCATGCCATTTTCCTAGTATTCACCAATTACTATATACATCATGAACATAGACCCATATCAATAAGGTCATTACACAATCATTCTCATGAACATGACTTACTTATTTGCATCCTTACCAAAGGTTCATTATAGACCGAATCATTTCTCACGAGTTTTGCGTACATACCTGTACTACTTCATGACATAATCATTCCTTATCACAACTTTGTTATAATCTTTGAATTTCCCATTGAACTACTTGGAGTACTAAAGGATACTCGGGGAAATTTGTACACATAGTAAGATGCCAATGCCATATCCTAGATATGGTCTTACATGGGTTCGCACACATCGATGCCAATGCCATGTCCCAGACATGGTCTTATATGGAATCTCATAGCGAAACTTTATCGAATTTCATCGAGACATCATGAATCCATTTCATAAACAAAAATACATGTACATATAAATTTCATGCAATATTTGAACATTAGATAATGATAATAACAGCACGTTGCATTATTTTCATACAACTTACCTCGACACCAAATTGGTAAAAGAGGCCTAAACATCAATTTCTCGTTTTTCCTCGTTCTAAGCCCGAATCTCATTTTTCATCATCTATAACATCACATTTAACTTATTAAAACAATCTACTAATCAAATTAGTCCAATGACACATTTTGGCAAAATTTCTGATTTTGCCCCTATACTTTGCCAAAATTAACAAGTTGACCCTAGGCTCGAAAAATGATTTTTATCACATTTTCTTACTCATTAAGCCTAGACAAACCATTTTCATAACTATAGCAACTCACAAGTTCAATTATTTCACACATTTACACTTATTTTACAAACTTTACAAAAATAGCCCATTTAAGTGCTTTCATGCAAAATTCTTTCATGAAAGTTGTTTATAACACTACCAAGGCTCATATTCTTCCATAAAAACTCAGCAAACAACATATATGCTTTCATGGAAAAACCATAGACTCTTAATCATTTTGCAAAATAGTCCCCTCATTTGAAAGCTCATGTTTTAAGGGTTCCAAAAATGTAAAAATCATCAAGAAAGACATTAAAAATCACTTACTAGCATGGGAGTTTCTTTGCTGAAATTTTCTAGCTTCTAAAACATTTCTTTGCTGTCATTTTCGGTGGAGAGAAGATGAAGAAAAGATGAGATCTTTATTTTCTTTCTTTTATTCTATTTTTAGTCAATTTAGTCACCTAAAAGCCACCAATTTTGGCTTTTTAACCAATTTATCTCCCTTGGCCGGCCATCACACTTTCAATGGCCAAATTTCACTTTAAAGACCTCCAATTTAAGATACAAAGAAATTTAACACCTTTAGGCATCAAAACACAACTTTTACCTTTTACGTGATTTAGTCCTTTTTCGAAATTGGACTAAAAATCGCTAAAATTAATATACCAAAATTTTTATGCACCTTTATAAACATGCTATATCACATAAAATAACATCAAAAAAATTTTCTCCGGCCACAGAATAGTGGTTCTGAAACCACTGTTCCGGTAAGGCCCAAAATCGGGTTGCTACAGAAATTTCATCCTCGAATTTTCCAGCTAGTAGAGTATTCACGTAACAACTACACCATTACGCTCTCGCTGCACACTTTGATCCCAATAACGCTAACACAATTTTCCTTGAACTTGGAACCTCTTACACACACCCAAAACACCTACCCACTGAAGTAGATAGACATCACATGCATACAATCTCTATGTCCAAATCATCACACTCAAACAAAACATACCTGACCTAAAAGTGATTTGGGAATCCCGAGCACGATGCTCCTTAGACCCGCATCTGATACATGCTCCTGAATTCCTCTAGCATTTGCCCGGATGATGCCTTCTACAATGCTTACAAGTCGAAAAGTTCGGACACGTTTTAACATACTTCACAGAACGAGGCTCCAGCCCTAGAGAACTGCGATCTCTCTTCTTCTTACGGTCCACACACCTAGCCCGGAGTGTTTCACCAATCTCCTTAACTTCCTCTAGCACTTCCCTTACTAACCGGGTTAGTGCCTCAATACCAAGCTTCGGGTTATCGCTACTCGTAGTTGGCGGACCTACTCCTTTCCTTATGAGTTTTGTCAAGGGTGCCACCCTCCACAAACCTTCTGTAGTAACCTGCTAACCCTAGAAAACTCTGAATTTCCGATCTGACCTAGGTGGCTTCCATTCCAGAATTGCTTCAATTTTATGGGGATCCACCTTAATCCCCTCGGTAGAAACCACATGCCCTAGGAAGGTTACCTCCCTCAACCAGAATTCACACTTGCTGAATTTCGCATAGAGCTCCTTTTCCCTTAACACTTGCAGCACAATACGGAGATGCTCATCATGCTTCGCCTTCGTTTCAGAGTATACCAGGATATCGTCGATAAAGACGACTACGAACCGATCCAAGTAAGGTTGGAATACTCGATTCATCAGATCCATAAAAGCTGCAGGTGCGTTCGTCAGCCCAAATGGCATGACCACAAACTCATAATGTCCATATCAAGTTCGGAATGCTGTCTTATGAATATCCCCTTCTTTTACCCTTAGCTGATGGTATCCAGAACGAAGATCGATTTTGGAAAATACTGAAGCTCCCCTAAGTTGATCGAATAGATCGTCAATTCGTGGTAGTGGATACCTATTCTTAATCGTCAGTTTGTTCAACTAGCGATAATCGATGCACATGTGCATCGTTCCGTCCTTTTTCTTCACAAACAGGACCGGTGCTTCCTAAGGAGACACACTAGGCCTAATGAAGCCTCTACCTAACAACTCTTGGATTTGAGCCTTCAGTTCCACCAACTCCTTCGGTGCCATCCTATAGGGTGCAATAGATACTGGAGCTGTTCCAGGCAACAAATCGATTCCAAACTCGACTTCCCGATTCGGAGGTAATCCAGGAAGCTCTTCCGGAAAAACATCCCGGAATTCCCTAACAGTTCTGATGGTCTCCACAGTCAGATCCTCAGTTTCAGCTTGGCTTACCAAAGACAGATATGCCTCGCATCCCTTGCGCATCAGTTTCTCAGCCCTCAATGTCGATACTACATTGGATAAGTAATCCCTCCGTTCTCCAATAATCATTACCTCTTCATCATTGACAGTCTTTAACACCATCCTCTTAGCTGCACAATCCAAAGTTGCCTTATGCTTGGTCAACCAATCCATCCCTAGTATCAAATTGAATTCTTCAAACGGTAACTCCATCAAATCCCCACAGAAAACCCTGCCTTGAATCTCCAGAGGCACCTCCTTGAAGAGTTTCTCTACCTTAACCGAATGACCTAAATGACTTATTACAGACACCCCACATACAGTCTCCTCGAAATGCACGCCCAGTGCCCCAGAAATGTTATATGCCACATATGAGTGGGTTGATCCCACGTCAATCAGAGCAGTAAAAGGTACATTATATATAAAAATGTACTAGTTATGACATCAGGTGCGTCACCCTCTTCGCGGCGACGAGAAGCATACACCAAAACTGGCTGACGAGCATCTGCGTTACCAATACCCCTGCCAGGTGCCCCACGTCCACGGCCATTACCACTGCGACCCTGTCCACGACCTCTTGGCAGCGGCAGTCCATCCCTCACAGGTTGAGCCGGTCGCACAGCCCCTTGTTCGGCCACCTGAGCCTGAGTGGCCCTCCTAGGACAATCCTTAATCCTATGCTCCTTAGACCCACAACGAAGACAAGCCCCAGAACGCTTCTAGCACTCTCCTTGATGCATTCTGCCGCAATCCCCACATGCTTGCGGTCTACCTGTGTTCACCGAAACTGCTCGAACCGGTTCCTCCATCCTAGCTCTCTTAACATTTCGATTTGCAGCACCCGCTGATCCAGCATCCCTGCTGAACCGATTTCGATCCTTATCACGATTCTTCCATTCGGTTTGTTTCACCTCCTCGACTATCTTAGCCTTCTCTACCAGTGCAGCGAAATCTCGCTCTCTCTGCGGAGCTATGAGCACCCTTAACTCATCTCTGAGGCCATCCTCAAAACGAATGCTGCGCTCATATTCGGTGGAAACGATGCCATTAGCATACCGACTCAATCGTAGAAACTCCGCCTCATATTCAGCAATGGTCTTGTTTCCCTGAGTCAGATTCAAGAACTCCTTTCTGCGTGCATCCACATAGCTAGCTCCAAAATATTTTGCCTTAAAGGTCTCTTTGAACAGCTCCCATGTCACCCTCTCAGCTGGGGTACCCTC
Organism: Gossypium hirsutum; assembly: GCF_007990345.1. Lineage (NCBI taxonomy): Eukaryota > Viridiplantae > Streptophyta > Magnoliopsida > Malvales > Malvaceae > Gossypium > Gossypium hirsutum. Next base: position 88,850,395 of record NC_053434.1, on the reverse strand, counting down.
TCTCACAGTAATCCACCATTGATACGCTTCATCCCGCAGCAACGACACCGCCACTTTCAACTTCTATTCTACTGAGCAGTCCAGGTCATCCGTGATCCGCTCTGTGGCTTCCAACCAGTACTCAGCCACATTTGGGGCCACTCCAGATATGTCCCTAAAAATCTCAGCTCCGTTGGCCCGAAGTCTTTCAGAAATGGACCCCCTATTCATGCGCCCGATGTTAGCTCCGGCCACCCTTTTCCAAAACCCTCAACATGGCCTGAGACAAAGCGTCATCCCCTGCGGCCTGGTCATACGGCCCATTTTCATTAACCGGTGGTGGACGTACCTCGCCAGCTTGCATGTGTTCAGATGACGCAGATCCAGCTTGAGTGCTACCTCGGCCTTGACCACGGCCTCTTTCCCGAGTAGCCCTTGTACTCATAACGATTTATCTGATTACGAATTTTATGACATTAGTTTACTGGTTCCACTGTTTATTACAGAATGTCTTATGAACAGATAGAGTTTCAGAGTTATTTTCGCGCAATCACAATTTAGCTACGGTCCCAGTTTTGTAGCACTAATACTACCTTATCAATAGCACTATCTCTAAGGCTCAGTACTATCTACAGTATTATTTCCAGTCCAGTTCCATATGAATATTTAAAACAGAGAAAGAACACTTACAGACTTGGTGTCGGGGATTCAGTGTGCCACTTTTTTATCAGTCCATAAGAAAACCCATGTTTTTGTTTACCGAAAATAAAAAGATTTCATTTGAAAACACTTTTATTTTAAAACTATTGATTTAACCTCGTTCAATAGAAAACTTTGAACATCTTTGAAAAACATATAGAATTTTTTTTAAGATTTTTGGACCCGATCCACAGCTGAGTTGTTGCAACCTAGGCTCTGATACCACTAAATGTAACACCCCAAACCCGGCCTAGACGTTATGACCGGATCTGATGCGCCACATCGAAGCGTTCAAAAATTCCGTATTACTTAGTTTGGAAAAACTTAGTTGGTGTTGCAGAAGACACTTTTAAAAGTAGGTTAAAATGAATGGAAGCTGTGCACCAGGTAGGAAACCAGGAAGGAGAGGAGGTGAGTCCGTCGGACTGCCTAAGTACCAAGCTCCCTTCGGATCCAATCCTAGACATGTACACCGCCATTGCCACACTTTAACATCTCGTATAATTTTGAGAAAACCGTTTGGTTTGTCCATCTTAAGAAAATGATTAAGGTTGAAAAACGTTTGCTTAAAATATTTATTTTCTTGGAAAAAACATCTACTTTGCGGAAACTTTGCGCGTCATCGTCATCTTTTAAAAACGAGTAGTTTTTGTAAAACGAACCCTAGTGCTAACCAGTTTAATAATCCCCAAAATAAAATTAATTAAAAAGAGCGGCCTTATTACAACTTTAAGCATAATAAAAATAATCCAAATTAAATGCTAAACTTATTTAAAATCGGCAATCCATCTTCATGGCCACTCTGAATCCCACCCAGCTCCAAGTCCACCAACTAGGGCTCACCTGCAAGGATGAAAGGAAAAGGGGGTGAGTTTGGGAAAACTCAGTGTATACAGAAACCCATCCAAAGCCCAAATCAGCTCGAGCCCATTGGGCCTAAGCCCTATCCAGATAACAGTACACAGTGGACTGAAGCCCTTTTCAGAATACAGTAGCAAGGCCTTAGCCCCTTTTTACATAACAGTGTGGCCCATAGGCCCAGTTCAGTAACATAAGTAACAATAGTAGTAATGAATGCAAGCCCAACTGGGGAGACTACTCAACCCACCAACCGCTACACTGCCCCGTACCAGCCCTACACTCCATGTGGGGAATATCTCAACCCACCCAACCCTACACTCCACAGTTGCAGCAACGCTGCTCAAATATCAGTGAGTTGAGGCAAAGCCTCCAGTACGTGGATAAACCACTTTCAATACTTCCTCCATCAATACCCCAATCCCATGCAACAGATATTAATAAAGCATATCATGTACAATACAGTATTAATCAATCATGCAGTTTAGCCAATTTAAACCCTAAGGGTATTTCGATAATTATGCTCTTTAGGGGTAATTTCGTACTTACGCAACCACACACGTTATTTCAAAAATTTTTAGCCGTTTTATGCAATTTGGTTCCACCATCTAACTAACATGCTACTTTGCCCATCTCTTACCCATATTGGTCCATAAGCCCATTGGGCCCAGTTTTTGGCCCATCTGGCCCCTTTTTTCGAAGTACGCTAAAATGTCACACGAACTTACTTACCATTTTGCGGTGCTAGATCTAACAATTACTCTATGTCTTGAGAGCATTCGCATACTCACAAGCCTATGAAATGCCGGAATTTCAGCAATTCGGCTTTTGCCGAATTGAACTAAGAAAGGGTGTTCAGTACACACCTGATTCGCGACGACTGCTACTGAGATCACTTTCGATGTCCTAAAATTGATTAGCACAGTTCTTATTTACAAACCATAATCACTAAACCCTAAAACTTACTCATCCATGCTCAAACCATGTCCCTAAAAGCCTTTGAAACCTTACCTTTTTACCAAAATCGATAGCTAGCTCCAAATCCAATTGCTTCAACCACCCACGCCTTCAATCCAACACTTAAGAAGACACTAATCATTGACAGAAAACGTCAGTTAAAAACCCTTTGAGCCACATGCCCAAATCGACAGCCTCCCTAGATTTTAGGGACTTCGGCTTTTCCTAACTTTGTAACATAATCTGAGATGATGAACACTTACCCCTTACTCCTTTTTGATCTCCACGCAATCTAGTGTAGATTTATCTATCAAACAAATGTAGAACTCGACTCCCAAAGTCTTGAAGTTTCGGCTATAAGCCCCCAAATCTATGGTTTTTCAGCTTTTGGGTGATGAAGAAGATGACAATATGAAACTATAACCTTGAAGTAAAATTGCCGTCAGATATCTAGGATTAAGAAAAGATAATCGTGGATTAATACAAACAAAAGAATATAGAAGGACCTAGCTTTGAAGAAATCGGCACAAGCAGTGATCACAGGATTTCGGCTTTTATGGATTCGACAAAAGTATTGATGAACAGCAGAATTGATGAATGGTTTTGAAGAAGAAAAATAGAAAAAAGAAGAATAGGGGAGGTGGTAGTTTCGGCTAGAGAGGAAAAGAGAGAAAAGAAAAACCTTAAGGTGTTTAAGCAGAAGAAAACGGTACCTCACAAAGCCCTAGGTGCCGAAATTTTACCCAAACCCTCTGCCGAATTTTCCCTCTTCAATTCCCAATATTCGGCCAACTCCTATCCTCTCTCCTAATCCCTTAAATCTCTCCCCTTATCACTCTTTAATCCAAGCGTTTGGACTGATCCAAACTCTCCTCTAGCAGAATCCACCTGGACTCCAACACTTACCCCTCCTGCACTTAAAAATAAATGCATCTATTTGTCAACACTGGGAATCGATCCCATGCCTCCCTCAAAGCTCCACACGCCACATTTTAGGAGCCTAGTGGCGTCACCCTTGCCACTTTACTAAGGCTCTTTTTGTGATGCAATTTGCCCATCACTCCACTTAAGGCCACTTAGCCAGAACCCCTCACCTTTTAAGTCCAAAAATTAAAAAATTCAACTGGGTTTTGGCCAACACATGGGCCTTCTATAATCCCATTTACCTACTCAAAATATAAATTTCACATCCAAATACAAAATTTTAAAATCTTTACAAAATATTGAAAACCGCGAATAAATCCAAAAATCAGGATGTTACAATTTGGCTTTAAGAAACAAAATGAGAGAAAACAGGCTGAACCAGCAGAAGACAATACAACACACACCTTTTGTCAAGAACTCTTGTAGAAACTGAGTTAATCAACCCTTACCATAGGGCTCAGTAATAATCAACCAAGAATACCCAATAGCAGAGAAAACTAAAGAAAATAGAGAAAGGCAGGGGGATAATTGGCTATTGAAGAAAAATCGAAAAGAAAGAATATAATCGCGAGGAGGGAGAGAGAGCAGCCTAGAAAAATTGGCCAAGATGGAGTGGAAATAACAAGAAGAGGAAAAAGGAAGAAGATGGAGAATAGAAGGGAAGCAATCTCGACAGTGTTTGAGGGATGTATTCAGCCAGTATAGGAAGAGAAGGAAAATACAGAGATTCAGCCAATCAGAGTAAAGAAGAGTGCAAAGCCGAAACAACCTCACAGTAAAACACCTTAAAACGATTAGCCATGGGAATGTTGGCAACGGTTAGCCATGGGAATGGTTATTCATGATCACTTTTGATATATGTATGACAAACTCTAGTTGATCCATGAAGGATCATGAAATAGGTAAAGTTTACCTTAAAAATAGATGCTGGGAGCAGTAGTGATGTGGATGTGAAAAATCACTAAAAATAGTAGGAATGGAATTAAATAGTGAATAAATTATGTAATCGAACCTTGATGAATCTATTTTCATAAGAAAGTAACGAAAGATTAATATGAACAGTATATTATGAGATGTTAAAGTTTTCGTGAGACAGGGCCAGAACGGTTTTTGGATCCCTTGATCTGACTTTGGAAATTAATTATAAATTAACCAGAGACATTTAGAAGTCATTCCATATATGTATAGATTCATTTTTGAGTCTAGTTTCTATAGAAACAAACGGCATCAGTATTGAAGCCCTGTACAGGGAGATATCCAGGTCATAATGCATTAAGGCAGTGTAGTCGTACCCTGTAACAGGGGAGACTTTAACTAATAAACTGTACTAATTGGCCCAACCAAAAATTCTAGAAAAAAATCTGTAGATGGAAATATGAGTCTAGTTTCATGAAAAAATTACGAAACTGATTTTCGAGTTTGTGAACTCAAGATATGATTTTTAAAGTGACAGTGACGCAGTTAGCCAACTGCCTGGAAATTTTTAAAATGGACTGTGAAAATGAGTGGTTTAAGCCGTTAACCCCTCATGGCCGACTCCTGCAGCGGTCTCGGGTGCGGGGTGTTACAATTAAATTGGTATCAGAGCGATGGTTTAGTCGATTCTAGGACTACCGTAATATGTTGGGTCTAGCTATACATGCCATTATGTGATTTATTTGATAGTGTGGTGATTTCTGACAATTGAAATGTGTTTATTTATAGTAATGGATCCTGATCCCGACCGAGCGGTAGCTGATGATCTTGAGAGTGTAGCGCCTGCTCCCGCACAAGGGACAGCGTCGGCGAACTCTCAACCTAATGCTAGTAATCCGAATGATGAAGCTAGACAAGCTTTCTATAGCGTGATGAATGATTGGTTCAACCAATACATTCGAACTAATACGACTGTTCCACAACCTCCATTCCCGACAAACATAACCCCCGCACCTACCATACCTCCGGTATCTGACCAAATAAGGTCAAATAAGCCCCCAGTTGACAGAATTCGAAAACATGGGGCTACTGAATTTAAGGCTACGGATAGTGATGATGCCGAGCAAGCTGAATTTTGGCTGGACAACACTATTCGGGTACTCGATGAGCTATCTTGCACACCCGATGAGTGCCTAAAGTGTGCTATCTCCTTGCTACGTGATTCTGCCTACTATTGGTGGAATACGTTGACTTCTGTTGTGCCTAGAGAGCAAGTAACTTGGGAGTTTTTCCAAACCGAGTTTCGGAAAAAGTATATCAGTCAGAGATTTATGGATCAAAAACGGAAGGAATTTCTTGAACTTAAACAAGGTTTCATGTCGGTTACCGACTATGAACGAAAGTTTGTAAGGCTTAGCCGGTAAGCACGAGAATGCATTTCCTCAGAAGCCGTAATGTGTAAACGTTTCGAGGATGGATTGAATGATGATATAAAGCTGTATGTTGGCATTTTGGAAATCCGAGAATTTGTGGCACTTGTCGAGCGAGCTTGCAAAGCCGAGGAGCTCAGTATGGAGAAAAGAAAAGCTGAGGCAGGAGCAAGGGAGTTTCGTAAGAGGTCTTCGGGGAAGCCCTTCCCACAGTCATCGAAGAAATTTAGAGATGGCTTAGGCCGGTCTAGAGACACTTCGGTCTTTTCTAGACAAGATCGCGATCGACCCCTTTCGAGTGCACGAGTCACTTCGGTCGCCAGTGTGGGAAATGATCGTCGAGATAGAACGGAGTGCCAGTATTGTGGAAAATGGCATTCTGGAAGTTGTAGATTCCATGACCGCTCCTGCTACAAGTGCGGGTCAGTTGACCACTTTATCAAAGATTGCCCGAGATTGTCTGAACAGAATGTAAATCAGAGTGGGAAACCGAGTGCTACCACTGCTCGAGGTAGACCATCTAGAAACACGGGAAATGCTAGTGGTGGTCAGAGAGGATCTAGAGATGCTGCGACCAGATCTGAGGCTCGTGCTCCTGCTAGGGCTTATGCTATACGCGCACGCGAGGATGCTTCCTCGCCAGATGTTATTACCGGTACTTTTACTCTCTTTGATACTAATGTGATTGCTTTGATTGACCCTGGTTCTACTCATTCTTATATATGTGAAACCTTAGCATCCAGTAAGACTTTACATATTGAGTCTACTGAGTTCATAATTCGGGTGTCAAATCCCTTGGGTCGTTACGTGCTTGTCGACAAAGTGTGTAAGAAATGCCCCCTAGTAATTCGAGATTCCTATTTTCCGGCGGACTTGATGCTTTTGCCGTTTGATGAATTTGATGTTATTCTTGGTTTGGATTGGTTGACCGTGCATGATGCGGTTGTGAATTGCAAAAGCAAGACTATTGATTTGAGGTGCGCAAATAACGAGATAATCCGAGTTGAGTCTACAGACTTAAAGGGGTTGCCAGCTGTAATATCAGCAATGTTGGCCCAGAAATATGTAAGAAAAGGGTGCGAAGCATACCTTGCGTATGTACTTGATGACAAAGAATTAGAAAAGAAACCCGAATCTGTGCCGGTGGTTTGTGAATACCCAGATGTTTTTCCTGAAGAATTACCGGGTTTACCACCTGTTCGGGAGGTAAAGTTTGGTATTGAGCTTGTACCTGGAACTATGCCAATTTCGATAGCTCCGTATCATATGGCACCAACCGAGTTAAAAGAATTGAAAACTCAGTTGCAAGAGTTGACGGATAGAGGTTTCGCTCGACCAAGTTTCTCACCTTGGGGTGCACCAGTATTGTTTGTGAAAAAGAAGGACGGAACCATGAGGTTGTGCATTGACTATCGTCAGCTGAATAAAATGACGATAAAGAATAAATATCCATTACCGCGTATTGATGATTTGTTTGATCAACTAAAGGGAGCCTCAGTGTTTTCAAAGATAGATTTGAGATCGGGTTATTACTAGTTGCGAATTTGAGATTCGGATATACCCAAAACTGCTTTCAGAATGAGATATGGCCACTACGAGTTCTTAGTGATGCCGTTTGGGCTCACTAATGCCCCTGCTGTATTTATGGATTTGATGAATTGGATCTTCAGACAGTATTTGGACCAGTTCGTAGTTGTGTTCATTGACGACATCTTGGTCTATTCAAGAGATGAGACCGAACATCCTGAGCACCTGAGATTAGTGTTGCAAAATTTACGGGATAAGCAGTTATATGCTAAGTTCAGTAAGTGTGAGTTCTGGTTAAGAGAGGTTAGCTTCTTGGGCCATGTGGTATCTGCATCGGGTATTCGAGTTGACCCGAGCAAAATTTCAGCCATACTTAACTGGAAGCCTCCGAGAAATATTACTGAGGTTCGGAGCTTTTTGGGACTCGCCGGTTACTACCGACGGTTTGTAAAAGGTTTCTCGATGATAGCCACACCCATGACGAAGCTACTTCAAAAAGATATTAAGTTCGAATGGACGGAAAAATGTCAGAAAAGTTTTGATCAACTGAAAACTTATTTGACTGAAGCCCTAATTTTAGTGCAGCCCAAATCAGGCAAAGAGTTTGTCATCTATAGTGACGCCTCCCTACTTGGGTTAGGTTGCGTGTTGATACAAGAAGGTCGAGTTGTGGCCTATGCGTCGAGACAATTAAAGCCACATGAGAAAAATTATCCGACCCATGATCTCGAATTAGCTGCCATCGTATTCGCCTTGAAAATATGGCGACATTACTTATTTGGTGAGAAGTGCCATGTATTTTCGGATCACAAAAGTCTCAAATATTTGATGACTCAAAGAGACTTAAATCTACGAACAAAGACGTTGGCTTGAGTTGTTGAAAGATTTTGAGCTTGTCATTGATTACCACCCGGGAAAGGCTAATGTGGTTGCGGACGCCTTAAGCCGGAAATCACTGTTTGCTTTACGAGCGATGAATGTACACTTGTCTGTTCTACCCGACAATGTGTTAGTAGCTGAATTAAAGGCCAAACCATTATTGATTCATCAAATTCGTGAAGATCAGAAAATCGACGATGAATTGGTTGCAAAACGGGCTGAATGTGTTCCGAATATGGAATCCGAATTTCAAATTGATGATGACGATTGTTTGAGGTTCAGAAGTCAGTTGTGTGTTCCAAGAAATTCAGAACTCATTTCGATGATTCTGAACGAAGCCCATTGTAGCCGAATGTCAATTCACTCGGGGAGTACGAAAATGTACAACGATCTGAGACGCCAGTATTGGTGGCATGGTATGAAACGAGACATTTCCGATTTTGTTTCGAAGTGTTTAATATGTCAGCAAGTAAAGGCGGAACATCAAGTGCCTACGGGTTTACTCCAGCCAATCATGGTACTTGAATGGAAATGGGATCGAGTCACGATGGATTTCGTATCTGGGTTGCCAGTATCGGCAAGTTAGAAAGATGCGATTTGGGTTGTTATGGATAGACTGACTAAGTCAGCTCACTTTATCCCCGTACGTACAGATTTTTCATTGGATAAACTAGCTAAATTGTATATTTCTCAGATTGTGAGATTACACGGGGTACCTATTTCTATCGTGTCGGATAGAGATCCGAGATTCACCTCGCGATTTTGGAAGAAATTGCAAGAAGCTTTGGGTACCAAGCTGCATTTTAGCACCGCTTTTCATCCACAAACCGATGGTCAATCCGAGCGGATAATTCAGATACTTGAGGATATGTTGAGATGTTGCATCCTCGAGTTTAGTGGTTCACAGGAACGGTATTTAGCTTTGATTGAATTTGCTTACAGCAATAGTTTTCAATCAAGTATTAAGATGGCACCTTACGAGGCCTTGTACGGGCGTAAATGCCGTACACCATTGTTTTGGACCGAGCTCGGTGAAAGTAAAATTTTCAGAGTGGATTTGATTAAAGATGCTGAACAGAAAGTAAGAATAATTTGTGAAAGTCTGAAGGCAGCATCAGATCGTCAGAAGTCGTATGCGGATTTAAAACGAAGAGATATTGAGTATCAAGTGGGAGACAAAGTGTTTCTTAAGGTCTCGCCTTGGAAAAAGATACTCAGATTTGGCCGTAAGGGCAAATTGAGTCCGAGATTCATTGGGCCGTATGAGATCTCCGAACGAGTTGGCCCAGTTGCATATAGGTTGCTTTTACCCCCTGAACTCGAAAGAATCCAAAATGTTTTTCATGTTTCGATGCTTCGACGTTACAGATCCGATCCTTCACACGTAATAAACCCCTCCGAGGTCGAAATTCAAGCCGATATGAGTTATGAGGAAGAACTGATTCGTATCCTAGCTCGTGAAGTGAAAGAGTTGCGAAACAAAAGGGTTCCGATAGTGAAAGTGTTATGGCTCAAACACGGGATCGAAGAAGCTACTTGGGAACCCGAGAACTCTATGAAAGAGCGATACCCGAACCTATTTACCGGTAAGATTTTCGGGGACAAAAATTTCTTAAGTGGGGGAGAGTTGTGAAAGCCCTAAAGTGACCCTAGTCGGAAAGCGGTTTCGGGACCGCTAAACCGAGTCACCAAATTATTTGAATGTGATATTTATTGTCTAAAATATGTGATTATGAATGTGTGAAAGTTTTAGGCTTCGATTTAGTAAATTGCATGTGAATTTAGTCAAAAGGACTTATGGGTGACATTTTTGAAATGTGATAGTCTAATCTACAAGGACCTAATAGTGCATGTAATCAAAAGGGGGGACTTGCATGTCAATTTCCCCCCTAATATGTAGTGGTCGGCCATGAGCATGGGTGGACAAGATGTTATGGCTAAAAACATGTCATAAACATGTTGGGGTAATGCATTATGTAAGGATTAATAAAATAAAGAGCATGGGCAATAAAATATTAGTGTTAGTAGGATGAGAAACCAAAAAAAAAAGAAGAAAGGATGTGTGTGATTGTCCCCCCATTGCCGTGAGTTGAAGGAAAGAAAAACAAAAAAAAAGTGTTCATCCTCTGGTTCATCCTTGGCCGAAAATTTTAAGGAGGAAGGAAGAAGAAAGGTTGAAGAGGTTCGGCCATGCATGTAACTAGGCTAAGGTATGTTTGATGATGTTCCATGAGATGCATGCATGTTTTAGTTGTTAGCTTGAGTTCTACCTAGCCCATGGTCTAAATCTTGCTATGTGATGGAAATGACACTCGGCCATGGATGCATCATTCTTGCTTGGTGTTGATGTTGTGTTGGTGAGATATCAAGTTATTTTTGTGACCAAGTTGAGATTTGAATTTTTGGAATGAGTAAGGTTTTCGGCTATGGTAAATATAAGGGTGATGGACGTTGTGTCATGCTAAATCTAGATGAACAATGTTAGTGCTTATATCTCGATATTCATGAGTTTCTTTCTTGGTTTTACCTCAAACCCATGAAGTATTTTAATTGGTGTTGTTAGAGGTTTCGGTCATGGGATTATAAGCTTGTTAGTTTTGATGATGAAATTTATGCCTTGCAAGGGTAAATGGTGTCTTGATGCATTCGACCATGGTAGAAAGGAGATGTGAAATGGTAGTAAGATAAAATGCAAAATGTTAGTATTTGATTACTAGTGTATAAATGCGTATTAGCCGAGTTTTGAATTTGAAACAAAACGGTATATAACCAATACAAGTAACCATACTTGTGGGAAGTATTAAGCATATAATTGGCCTCAACATATACATGCATACTCGGCCACATGAGAAGATTAGTGTTGCATGCATTCGGTTAGAGGCAAGCATATTGATGCCTTTATCTTGGTTAGGAGAATCGGCTAAAAGGGAGTGTGGGTTAATATGTTGAGTTGATGCATGATTTCACATGTATGTGACTTTAATGTCTAATGTATAAATATGGGCTAAGTGCCTTGTGTTCCTCTTTTCGATGCTCAAATGATTAAATCAATTTATTTGTTTAATTAAGCTCAAGAGCAAAGGGGATCTAAATCCGATAAAGGGAAGGAAAAAGTGGTCGAATAGCCATCGAAATCGTTCGACAACATCCGAGGTAAGTTCTTGAGTAATAGAGCTTAAATTATGATTTGATTAGATCATGTTTTAAGCAAATCAAAATCATGCTCTTTGTGTGTGGCTATTGAGCCGAAATTGCAAGAGTGATAAGTGTCTTGTGTTTGGGTTTTGCTAATGAAAATGAAATATGAATGTGTCATGATTTATTGTTAAATGTGCATGGTTATTCGAATGATGTCCGGGCTAAGTCCCGAAGGCTTTGTGCTAAGTGACCATATCCGGACTAAGATCCGAAGGCATTTGTGCGAGTTACTAATTCCGGGCTAAGCCCGAAGGCATTGGTGTGAGTTACTAAATCCGGGTTAAGTCCCGAAGGCATTTGTGCGAGTTACTATAACCGGGCTATGTTCCGAAGGCATTTGAACGAGTAGCTATATCCGGTTAAATTCCGAAGGTACGTGATTCGGGAATGAACGATCTTGCTGTAAAAATTTCAGTTAATACGCTTGTAACATCCCAACATTGAGGTATGTTTCGTATGTGCTTTGAATTAGTTGAGCCCTTACAAATAAGTATTCGCTCAGTTGATAAATGAGCTACCGGCCTTTGGCTAAGTTGATCTTTGTGTATGAATATAAGGGTTGGTAATGTGAAGTAAGTATGATATTGAAAATTTGTGCATATGAAATTATCTATTTAGCTACATGAATGCTATACTTTGGTTGTGTCTAAATTCTTTGCTCAAAACTTACTAAGCATTTAATGCTTACTCCGTTTCTTTGATTCTCTGTTTTATAGATTTTTGTTCTTCAGCTATCGGACTCGGGATTTTGAAGTCGAAGTCGCCCACACTATCAAAGCTCCTTTTGGTATACTTTTGATTGAACTTTGAAATGGCATGTATAGGACCACCCTTTTGTTGTTGGTCATGAACCCTTCGGTATTGTGTAAATTTGGATAGCCATGCGAAAATGGCTTAAATATACTTTGATCATAGCATTATAATCGTTTTGTATGTTGTCCGTTGAGAGGTATGGAAATGTGGGCAACGGTTAGCCATGGGAATGGTTATTCATGATCACTTTTGATATATGTATGACAAACTCTAGTTGATCCATGAAGGATCATGAAATAGGTAAAGTTTACCTTAAAAATAGATGCTGGCAGCAGCAGTGATGTGGATGTGAAAAATCACTAAAAATAGTAGGAATGGAATTAAATAGTGAATAAATTATGTAATCGAACCTTGATGAATCTATTTTCATAGAAAAGTAACGAAACGTTAATATGAACAGTATATTATGAGATGTTAAAGTTTTTGTGAGACAGGGCCAGAACGGTTTCTGGATCCCTTGATCTGATTTTGGAAATTCATTATAAATTAACCAGAGACATTTAGAAGTCATGCCATATATGTATAGATTCCCTTTTGAGTCTAGTTTCTAAAGAAACAAACGGCATCAGTATTGAATCCTTGTACAGGGAGATATCCAGGTCCTAATGCATGAAGGTCAATGTAGTCGCACCCTGTAACAGGGGAGACTGTAACTAATAAACTGTACTAATTGGCCCAACCAAAAATTCTAGAAAAAAATATGTAGATTTAAATATGAGTCTAGTTTCAGGGAAAAATTACGAAACTGATTTTTGAGTTTTGGAACTCAAGATATGATTTTTAAAGTGACAGTTACGCAGTTAGCCAACTGCCTGGAAATTTTTAAAATGGACTGTGAAAATGAGTGGTTTAAGCTGTTAACCCCTCGTGTCCGACTCCGGCAGCGGTCTCGGGTGCGGGGTGTTACACTCTCTATGATTCTCTCCACAAATCACTCCAACATCCCGTTCAACTATATTCAAACTCTCATGACCAATTCAACCAAAGAGTCTCAGTCCAACTCCACCACCTACACTGCTCAAACAGCAAAATAATTACTCCATTGCGCAACCCAGGACTCGAACTCAAGTCCCCCAATAGAAGCAACACGTCACCTTACTACTAGACCACACTCTCTCTTGTGACATGAAACACGCACTAGTATTTATAAGGCCTATACGATAGTGTCCAAATTTATTTAAGAGCAAAACTAAAAATTCTGCAAAAACCAAGACTTTAACCCAGGCTTCTCAAACACTCCCAAACCCACTCAAGTCACCAAGCCAGTAAAGCAAGCATGTCATTTGTGTCACTTTCTTGCTTAGATAGAATATTTATGAGCAGTCTCCTAACCGCTCCTATGCTCAAGGCCTAATTCTTTTAGGCCCAATTTTGAGGCGTTATAGGCCATGTATCGTACACGGTCTAGACACACGCCCATGTGTCTGACCGTGTAGACAAAATAAAGCCATTTCTAGCTTTATTTCTCACCCAAAATTTTACCGATGACTTGCACTTGAATCACACATACAAATACTAACCATTTCAAGCATTCAAGATAAGCAAACTCTATCATTCAACAAGATATATCATCACAAGCATTCATGTTTACAATCTTATTCTTTAATATGCATACTTCTTTCCCCTTTTTTTAATCAGACAATGTATAGTACCTATGTTATCACCATAACGTGATCTTAAATACAAATATACATATACCAAAACATAATCATTACTAGCCATTCCAATGGCTAGATTACAATAATCATTTACATTTTCATGCTAATATGGCCAATATAACCAATACATGCCATTACAACCGTAATTGATTTACCATATAAATATATCGACATAGGCCAATGGATAGTGTGAGTGATCTCTGCCAAGCTTTCAAATCCAACGAGCTTTTGATTTACTCTAAAACAGGAGAAAATAAATGGAGTAAGCATAAAATGCTTAGTAAGTTTGTATAACATGGTACTTAACTTATCATTCATCCTATTTGAGGAGACTAAGTAAGGCATATTCAACCACTTTAATCTCAAGCGCTACACACATTCTCATTGTCCTTGTTAGTCATATATTCCATATTTACACCAAGACATGTATGGGCTCAACAACAATCAAGTTCCCGTGAACATATACTTTCCACAACATGTATTTATTTAACATGTATAGGCCATCTCTTATTATTACAAATATAGTTTCATAGTAGTTCGTTTTGAGTTCAGATCATTTCGTGTTAGGACTTTACTCATTTTATTCGAGTATTAAGGTCACACAAGTAGCAGTGTATGGGTTTATGATCAATGATGAACATTTATATCAAGTAATTTCCATATACAAACATCATCTTCTTGTATTTCATGAAATATTCTTTTCATGTCATATTCCCATATCATATGTATCATTCCATGTCAATTTGTTTTAAATTCATCTTTGCCCTTGTCAGAACTTTACCCATTGAATTTATTCGAAATATCGATGGATACGCAAGTAGTACACCCAAGGTGTAGAAATCAGAATCCGTCAATTCATGTCCAATAGTAACCTTAATGTACAATTTTCAGAGAGTACACTCTCAAGCTACACATGTATACAACAGGATTACCAGTCCAGGCTAAATCCTTTTTATGTCATATGCTCTAAAGAGCTTGATCTGGATTACTCGTCCGGGTTAAATCCAATCCATAACATATACTTGAGAGGACTTATATTAGGATTACTTGTCCAGGCTAAATCATTTCTATAATGAAGTCATTAGGATTACTCGTCCAAGCTAAATCTGTTCTGCAACAAATGCAGGACCTCATTTATTTCATGCAATTATATTTATCCATCGATTTTTATTTATTCAAATAGGATTTAACATTTCCAAGCATTTTATGGTATGTGATCATTTCATACATCTTTAACATCCATATAATTCATGTGATAATATTCCACATCCATTCCGAGCATAAAAGCAACATTTCCATCGTTTACTCCTTTTAACATCTATCGGGCATTATCAATTAATTTGAACATTTTTATTTGTCAGGCTTGATTGGATATGTAATCCTTCCACATATATATATATGACATTTATACAATTTACATATTCACAATTAAAAAAAGCATGTAAATAAACATAATTTAGTTACACGAACTTACCTCGACAAAGGTTCATGTACAAACATCTACTAATCCGACATTTTTCCCTTTTTCCTCTTTCTAACTTCGAATTTGGTCTATCCGGATCTATACAAGTAAACTTTACATCAATTTCACACATCTCATATTTATTTGGACTCAATTTACATACTAGGGAAAATCACCATTTTGCCCTAACTTTTCCATAAATTACCATTTTGTCCCTAGGCTCGGAAAATGAAATTCATGAAATGTGACCCTCTACCCAAGCCTAGCCAAAATATACATAAAACTTTTATAGCACATACATTTCACAAATTTTAGCATTTTCCATGGATTTTCATCATTTTTCATTTTAGTCCCTAAATCAAGTTTTCATGAAAAATCACTTTGTAAAAGTTGTTTATCTATCATCAATATTTCATTTTCTACCATAAATTTCAAATTTCCAGCATATACATCCTTGACCCAATTTTTATACCTTAATAACTTTTCAAATTAGTCCCCCAAATAGATAGATTAGACTATCCCAGTTTTAAAAATATCAAAATTACTAAAGGGGCCGAGGAAACTTACCCAATTTGGCCATGAAAGTTTCTTCTCTCTCTCCTAGGGTTTCCATGTTTATTTTGGGGAAAAAGATGAGAAAATATGGTTTTTATTTTCTTTTCATCTTTTTAATTAACTAATTTAATGGAATTCCAATTTAGTCCCTAGCATTTTTCTCATTTTCCATGGATGAATCATCTAAAAATATCTACATACTTTTTATTAATGGTCTAATTACCATATAAGGACCTTAATTTTTGAATTTCATAGCCATTTAATCCTTATAGCTGCTAGAATTCAACTTTCACATTTTATGCGATTTATTCCTTCTCATAATTAAGCACATAATCAATAAAATTTTCTTATCAAAATTTTCATGTGACTTTTCTACTATAATATGGTTCATTTAATAAAATAAAAAATAAATTATATTTTTCAGCTAGGGTTTGTGGTCCCAAGACCACTGTTTCGATTTCACTGAAATTAGGTTGTTACCGTACCAGTTCTGAGTTCTTCGGTACACATATTCTTCCTCTAAATAACAGCCAACCATCAAACCCAATCTAAAATTCTGAATCAGGATTCAACTCACACTGTTCTCGTTTAGCTTGTAATTCCCTATCATCTTTCTGAGCTTCACAGATTTGTTGTAGAAATGTCGGTTTAGCTTTTAACTTAGCTATAACAGAACCATCATTAGATAAAGACAACCGGGTGTTCATCGCTCGCAATGTAAATAGGGATTTTCTGCTCAAAGCATCTGCAACCACATTAGCTTTTCCCTGATGATAGTCAATAACCAGATCATAATCTTTTAATAACTCAAGCCACCTGTGCTGTCTTAAGTTCAAGTCTTTCTGTGACATCAAATACTTCAAGCTCTTATGATCAGTGAAAATGTGACATTTTTCACCAAACAAATAATGCTGCCAGATTTTTAATGCAAAGACAATGGTTGCCAATTCTAGATCATGTATCAGGTAGTTCTTCTCTTGTGGTTTTAACTGTCTAGAAGCATAGGCTATTACTTTACCTTCTTGCGTCAATACATAGCCTAAACCATTCAACGATGCATTAATTAAATTACAAATTCTTTACCTGATTCAGGCTGAATTAGCACAGGTGCTTCTGTCAACAAAGTTTTCAATTTGTCAAAGCTCTACTGACATTTATGAAACCACTCGAATTTCACATCTTTTTACAATAGATGAGTCATCGGAGAAGCTATCGTTGAGAATTGTTTAACAAATCTCTGATCATATCTGGCCAATCCCAGAAAACTTCTAACTTCAGACGCGTTCTTTGGTAGCTTCAATAAAATGGATGAAATTTTGTTCAGATCCACTCGAATACCTTCTGCAGAAACTACATGTCCGAGAAAACCAACTTCCCGTAGCCAAAATTCACATTTACAAAATTTGGCATACAATTGCTTCTCGCGCAGAGTTTGCAACACTATTCTCAAATGTTCAACATGCTCATTTTCATCTCAAGAATATACTAGGATATTATAATACCCCTTACCCGTGTTTGACGCTGAAACAGGGTATGAGGCATTACTGGACATAAACATAAGCAATCATACAAAATCGGGTCATAAAAAAATAGGTCCAATTTAAAAACATCCATACATATGTATATTGTCTCTTATATGACCCTACGACGCTTAAAACATGATTGGGAGTGGTTCGGAACTAAACTGAGAACTTTTGAAATTTTTACAACATTTAGAAAATTTTCATGCTTTGGGAGGTCACATGCCCGTGTGGGTAGGCCGTGTGGTCCCACACGCTCGTGTGGCTTGGGATATGCTCGTGTCTTTATCTTGTGTAACTCTCTATTTATGATGACATCAACAAGATTGGGTCACACAGCCAAGTCACACGCTCGTGTGCTAGGCCATGTGGCGAATTTAATTTCCACAATTAAGGTGAAGACTTCACACGGCCTAGGCACACGCCTACGTCTTAAGGCCGTCTCTCTCACACGGCCAAGACACACGGCCGTGTCTCATCCTGTGTGCCTGTTACTTGGCATTCTGTTTCTCAAAACTAAGGTGCAGGGGACACACGGCCAGATCACACGCCCATAGGGCAGACCGTGTGCCACACACGACCAAGACACATGCCCGTATGTCTATCTGTGTGGAAAATTTTGAGGCTATTTTCCAAGCTAATTTCCACCCTTATTTGCACAAACATATACAAGACCCCGAAGGCACTTAACATGGCATAATTAAGTACTTAAACATTATCAAACAAGTCATGTTCATGGCAACACCATATCAACTTATACTTCCACAAGGCACTATACTTTGTCAAACCAAATTCACCAAGTTTTATGCACTAAGAGTTGTAGATTTACTTTCATTTAACACATTCATGTCTTAGTTGTTATCATGCCATTCACTCACAATTCCATCATCAAACATCCATAATCACAACCACAATTCATCCATGCCAAACAATTTTAACCACATCAAGTATGACCTTGGCACATGGAAGCATATATGAATAGGTTTACATCTCAATAATCAAGATAAGTCATATCTCATGGCCATATGCAAAATGAATCATAATATCATCATAAGCCAACATATTAGGCCAAATCAAATGAAACATAACAAAATGACCAAGTTCCCTATACATGCCATATTCAAAATATCTAAACCACTTATACCCAAATGATCAAATTGATAGTGTGATCGATGCTCTGTCTGCTTCTGATCCCAGAGCTAGCTTGGCGACACAATAAGAAATGAAAAGGAAGGGGGTAAGTTTTAAGTTAAGTTAGTATGTAAATAATAGTCAACTTTAAACATATAATAACATAATGTAGATTAGCACAAAATCATCAAGTGATCATAAACATATCTTACTTTTTTGTATCCTTACCAATAATGCATATTAAACTGAGATCAATTTTTATGAGATTTTTGTACGTACCTGTAACACTTCATAACATAACCATAACCTTTCACATCTTTGACATAAACTTTAAATTACCTATTGAACCACTTGGAATACTAAAGGATACTCGGGAATCACATACACAGAATCATACCAATGCCATATCCCAGATATGGTCTTACATGGGATCTCATATCGATGCCAATAGCCCAGCTATGGTCTTACATGATTCTCATATCGATGCCATGTCCCAGACATATTCTTACACGAAATCTCATAATGATGCCATATCCTAGATATGGTCTTCACGTAAACTCATAACCCTAATTTCATGAAATTTGTATCCTAACTATTCCTAAGGTTCAAATGAGAATTTCGCCGTAAATATGCTTAGCGATATTCATTAAAGTATGAATGCTTATAAGTTATGTGCATAAAAGCTATTATGTTTTGCAATGAGCTGCTAAGTTATGTGATTACCTAACTTGAAAGGTTGTTGTTGCTTAAGCTTGTTCCAAGACATGTTGATTATCTCATAAATTGCTTTTAAGCTTATATATATTGAAATGGTAAGCTTTGTTTATGAATTACAAAATTACTAAGCATTAAATGCTTACTTTGTGTTAGTCTCATGATATTTTTAGATAATCCAAAGCTCGTTCGGGTTGGAAGCTTATCGAAGATCCATTACACTATCCATCAGCTATATCGGTAGATTTTGACTTTGAGTCATGGTTATAATAGAATGTATAGGTGTCTTTGTTTGATGGAATTAACCATTATGTGTGGCTTGTATATATGTTATTTGGGTTGATGAACTAGTCGGTATGATATCATGTATATATATGTAACTTCCCGAATTAGGGCCTAGTCGGAATAGTGGTTTTGAGGCCACAAAATTGAGATAGAAATAATTATTTTATGACTATTATGAAGTCTATAATGTGCATGCATGCTTGTGTGAAAGTTTCATGAAGAAATTCTATGCAAAAAATGGCTAATTGAACTTTAGGGACCAAATTGAATAAGATGAAAAACTTGTGTTCTAGAATATTTTAGCATGAAATTGCTTTAGATTATAAATTAGAAGGTCCTAATTAGCAATTTGACCAATTTCTAAAAGTTTGGACAAAAATGGACATGTGTAGGAAAATTTTGAAAGAAAGGCCCTAAAGGTATTTTGGTCATTTGGTAAATAAAAGAGTAAAAAAGGGAAAATAAGTCAAAATTGGTGTCCATATTCCTCCCCCATTTCCAAAAATTTCAAGGAGCCATAGCTAGTGTTTTGTTCATATTTTCAAGCTCAATAGTAAGTGTTCCCTAGCCCATTTTTAATGTTCTTTACATTTTTGAAGTCCTCGTAGCTTGATTTACCTATTTCCACCCTTATTTTGAAGTAGGGTTTATGTATTAAAATTCACCCATGTTTGACATGCATGTATTTTGATGATTTATGGAGGAATATGAGAGTTTAGCGTGTGATAAACATCTTTCAGAAGATGATTTTTTCATGAAAAACACTAAAAAGGACTAAATTGAAAAAGGTGTAAAATAAGTGATAAAAATCTAATTTTGATGAAAATATGGGCTGTTATGAGTACAAGGAAAATTTGGCTAGGCTTGGGTAACAAAGAAAATGCATGCATTTCATTTTACTAGCCTAGGGACTAAATTGTAAATAAGTGAAAAGTTAGGGGTAAAAGAGTAATTTCACTAAAGTTTGAATTATGAATCAATTTGAACAATGTGATTCTTAAACAAGTTAAATTTGGCATTATAGATCAAGAAAAACGTGATTCAAGTCTTGACCGAGGGAAGAATAAAGTTTTCGACGAATAGGCTCGTTTATCATCATTTTGTACTGAGGTAAGTACATGTGTAAATAATGTGACAATATAGTATGTTTTGATGTGTTGATATTATATGGAAAATATTTTTTTATTATTATATATGTTATGCCTAATGACGGTGTTGTAAGTACGAATCATATTATGGTCATTATCCACGACATCATGAGCAAGTGTAATGGAGACGTTGTGTACACGTAAGAAAGAATCTTGTTTGAACCTTAGAAATAGTTTGGGATACAAGTGACATGTCACTAGGAATTTACAAATCCGAACTCATTTTATTGGTCTGGGTTCGTGATATATATGTGGCCTCTGAACTCATTGAGTTGGTTTGAGTTCATGCTGGATGCGATATATGTAATTGGATTCTGGGCCCTGGTCTTGTGCGTGTTCTACTAGTGGTTAGGTAGTCCTGAGTGCGTCAGATACCTGACAGCTTGTGTGAGCAGCCCATGTAGTTACACCTTGACCGATAGCTTATGTAAGCAGGCCCATGAGTAGCTCTATTGCAAGCGTTACATGTTTTGAGGTAGCTTTGGCTACGTATGTATATGTGGCACTTATGTGCAAGTTTTTCGTGTATCCAATAGTATTCCGAGTGTTCAATGGGTAATGCAATGGATGAGGTGATGAAAGTCCCAACGAGGACATGTTAAAGAAGGTATGATCATACGATATACTATGGGTAAGTACATGTATGTACGATAAACTCATGAGCAATGCCTTGATAAAGGATAGATTGTGATGAGAAAGTATATATATATATGAACACTTGATAAATAAGTCAAAATACTTGAATGATGAATAATCTTTATGGTTATGTTATTATGTCTTTGCATGATAATTGCTTACTATCATTGCATATTATTTACATGTGGACTTACTAAGCTTTAATGCTTACCCCTTTTCCTTTCCATCCTTTGTAGTTCAGCCAAGCTAGCTGAGGGATCGGAAGCTATCGGAGTATTCGATCACACTATCAAAAAATTATTGGGTATAGTAAATTTGATAACTTGAGTATAACATGTACAGTGGACTTGGTTATTTTGTGATATGTAACAGCCCGATTTAGACCCTAATGGGAACAGTGGTTTCGGGACCACGAAATGGAGTCAAAAAATATTTAAATATTATTTTTCATGTTTATTATATGTGAATTAGCATGTGTGAAAGTTTCGTATGAAAATTTGATTGTTTGTGTGCTTAATTAAATAAAAGAGCTTAATCGCGTAAAATGAAAACTTGATAGTTTAAAGCATAAGGACTGAAGTGTTAGTGGCTTTTTAATATGGAGTATTTATGTTGTAAATTTGCCTTTTAATTATAGCATGGATGGCTATGACCTTTGTATATATTGGTTTTGTATTAATTAATAAAGGTTAATATGGTAACTTATGAAATAATATATAATATATCATAACATAAATAAATAAAATAAGGTTTCATATTGTTTTGTTATTACCGAAAATAAAAGAAGAAAGAAAAGAATAAGAAACTAGGTATTCAGTCATTGTTGATTCAAATTTAAAGTATGTTTTGTTTCGGTTTTTGATAATTTTTACATTTTTGAGATCGTTGCTTCGAGTACTACCGGACCCATGCTTGAATTTTTTATTTTGGTGAATATTTTGAGTTATGCCATTGATGAATATTTTTGTTTTGTGATGTTTGATGATAAATTATGAAAGATATGTTTTGGATTAATATGTTTTGTATTGGAGTTTTTGATGATTTTGAATTATTAGAACTAAATTGCAAAAATAATAATTGAAGGACTAAAATGCAAAATAAATGAAATATATGGATTAGTATTAGCATAAGGAAGATTTGGCCTAGCTATGATGTGGTGAGATTTTGTGTATTTTGTGTTTTGTACAATTAGGACTAATTTGTAAAAGTATGAAATATTAGGGGTAAAATGGTAATTTTCTCATTTATGTGTTGTTGAATAAAATTGAATGAAATTGTGTTTAAATGAGGTTAATGAGCAAAAGAAATTAGACTTGGATCGGGGAAAAACAAAAATAGTTGAATAGCCGATTTACAACGTTTGATGATATCCGAGGTAAGTTTTTAAGCAATTAAACATCATTTATATTAAATGTAATCTAGTTTAATATGTTGTTTTGGAATCTATAGATTCATAAAAGAGCTAGTCGAATGTGTTTAAGCATAGAAATATTGTATTTGGTTTTAATTCTACTAAATTAGATCATTTGAAAGTTCGTATGATTGATATGAAATATTTGGAAATTTTTGTTATGTGAGTTGTGTACGAAACAACTTTGTAATAGTGATATTCGGGCTTTGAGCCTAGCAAGCCTTGTGGTGGTGATTATAATCGGGCTTTTTTCCTAGTAGGCTTAATGCCGGTGAATAAATATCAGACCTTGGGTCTAGCAAGCCTTGTACCGGTGTGTGATTCAGGCTTATGCCTAGCAGGTTTTATACCGGTGATTTATTTTCGCCTATGCCCATAAGACTTCACATTGATATGGAAATTGAGCATGTAAGTTGATCTAAATGACCTTGTATATTCGGCCATATAGGTATGTACATATGTGATGATATATTGAACTTGTATATTTGGCCATATGTAATGTTATATTAAACTTGAATATTTGACTACATGTGATGTTATATTGAGCTTGTATATTCGGTCATAAATGATGATATATTGTACTTGTATATTGGGCCATATGTGATGATATAATGAATCTTGAGTATTCGGCCATACAAGTAAGTATTTATGAGATGATATATTGGATCTTGAATATTTGGCCAAATAGGTGTGTATATATGTGAAATTATATTTGATTTTCTATAATAGGCCAAATGAATGATGTTGGTTTATAAAGTTGAGTTTAATTCATGAGTATATACATTTGAATGTAAGCATAATTGAGATAGTGTTAGTTTGGGAATGAAAATTTGAATAATATTATGCTAAATGAAAAATATTATTATTCGGCCAAGGTAACTTATTTGTGTTAAAGTATAACATTAATGATACAATTCAGTTTGCTTGAAATGTTTTGATTATTCATTTGAGTTGTTTAATTTGCTTAAAGCTTACTAAGCTAAGTTAGATTACTCTGTGTGCTTTTGTTACTCTGTTTTATAGATTTTGGTTGTAAGTTACAAGCTCGGGGATCGTCATCAAAGTCATCCACACTATCGTCAACCTTCGGTATTTTTTAAAAGTCTATGTTCGAACTTGTGGCATGTATAGACGAGATTATGTTTTGAATCGATGAACTTTGATCTTTGTATAAAGTCATGCGAAAATGACTTAGTAATTATGCTTAGTTTTGGTTACATGTGTGCTTATTTATAATTTTTAATGAGTTTGGTATTGATAATTCGGTTATGTTTGATTGTGGTTTGAAATTTTTTGATTACAATGTTATATGCTAAAAGTGAATGATGATTGAGATAGGTATTATATGTTTTGGAATAAGTTAATGTTTGGTTGATTTTGTGTGGATGGTTCGGTTATGATATGCATGGATAAAAGTATAAATGTATTAGGTGGTTGTATTTAGTCAATGTGTTGTAAGAGATTTGGCATCTAAGGTTGTTTTGTTATATTTGAATTTGATATAAATATGTTTTAATATGTTTATAACGTGGTAGTTATGTTTTGTTTTTATTATAATTTCTAACTCGGCATTTGTTTCATGATATAAAATTTGGATGTGTATGTATATTAATTAATGAGATTCGAATATGCAAGGTAATGAGTTAGGAAAATGTTCCATGATGGTTTTAGTCTATTATTGGTATAAATTCAATTGTTAAGTGTAGCCTTGAAATCTATGGCAAGTATGCATATGTATCTAATCTATAATAGCATATTCGAACATGTCAATATAAATATATATTAGGTTGAATGTGTAATTACTTATTAAGTTATGTAATAAATTTTGATTGGTTTTATTTTGAGTATGTGCAAAAATGTTATTTATGTTCGAGATTGGTGAGAGTTTATAATTATATTATGATTATTGAAACCGTGTTTATTATTTAATAGAATTTATGCTTTACTTATATGGATGTAACTTATATATATGTGTGTGTGTGGTTGTTCGAAAAAAATGTTTTTAGTTAACTAATGCTTCGTAACCCTAATCCGGCGACGGATACGGGTTAGGGTGTTACATGTTATGTGCCATTCAAATTTGGCCAAGTTGTAAAGGCCTCTAATATTGATGATTCATTTTGTAATGGCCATGTTATATGGCTTATATTTGATTATTGGGTTGTAATCTAATTACCCATGCATGCATTAGCTAATGCCTTGATGATGTGATATGTTATTGCTTGGTGAATGTATGATGAAGTATGGATTAGATGCTAGAAGATAAGAAATGACTTAATGACTTAAGATGATCATGGTCATGAATATGTATTATGTTATATGGCTTATTGTAACGCCCCAATTTTTGGGAATTTTAAAAAATGTTGGAAAATTTTAAAAATTCTGTGTTCTGTTTGTTTGTCGTAGGATTAAGTACGTTAGTGGGCCTCTAGAAGGCCCAAGCTTAAGGTAAAACCTGGTAGTTTTAATTAATTTTAATTCCATAAGAAAAAGGGGTTCTAGTTAATTGGCCTTTTAGGTATTAATTGTGTAAAATAAATCACAAGGAAGCATGTGGTAAAGTGGCTAAGTGACGCCACTGGGAATGCTATAAGTGGCGTGTGGATGATTGGGAGGACCCAGGTTCAAGTCACAATGACAGCAAATAAGGGATTAATTTTTATGAATGGAAAAGGTAAGTAGTGGAACTGAAGTGAAAGTTTGTCAGGAGAGGATTTAAGAGTTGATAAGGGATAGGATTTAGGAGTTGATGAGGGATAGGATTTAGGAGCAGATAAGGGAGGAAATCTAGGAGCTGATCAAGGAACAAGAGGTGGCCGACCAAGGGACTTTGGCATGGGAATTTCGGTTAGGGTTAGTGCCAGTATAAATTCGGCATTAGTGGTAAGTGGTGTCGTTTCCTGACCATTCTCTTCTTCTTTTCTTTTTCTCTTCTCTCCATCCACTTATTCTTTTCTTCTTCTTTTCCCCATAGCCGAATCCTTCAGCCACCCTACTCTATACTACATTCCTTCTATTATTTTAAGACTATAGCCGATTGCCTCAAATCCCAAAATCCCGAAAACTTGACTCCTTTTGTACCGATTTTTCCCTAGCCAAATCTCTTATTTTTCTCATCATCTTTGGCTGATTCTCTCAACCTCTAAACCCCAGGTTTCTGTCGACAATACCACAAGTAAAAACCCTCATATTTTATCTTTCTCTACACTTTTGCAAAAAGCCGAAACTCCCACACTATCCTAGAGACATAGCCGAATACTGAGATCACTGAGGGCTCGACTTTTGTTAGTGTTTGAGGGCTTAGAACTGCATCAAATTCAAGTAAGAACTAAGGGGGAACGTTGACTGGAAGAATCGGTGGTAAGTCTTTCCTACTTAGTCTATCTTGCATATTTTAAGAAAAGCCGGAATCCCTAAAAGGTCAGGGAGGTTGTCGTTTTTGGACTTGTAGCCCTAAGGGTTTGTGATAATAGTATTATTTTGGTAATAGTGTGATTAAGAGGCTGTTGATCAAAGGCTTGGACAAGTGGAACAAACGGATCTGGATCGAGACAATATTTTCGGCAAAGGTAGGAACGCTAAGGCCTAAGGTGTTGTTGGCCGAATATGGTAAGAAGTTAATATGTAGTTCGTTTCGGTAGTAAGATTAACGTGGTAGTATTATAATTGTAGGCAGTTCGTGCGTGGATCTCGTCAGCGAATCGTCATAAAATAGGTGTGTAACTGACACCCTCTCATAGACTAGATCGGCAAAAGCCGAAAAGCCGAAATGTCGAAAAGTTGGTATTTTGGGAAATTGCGAGTGTGCGAATGCTCGCAAGATAGTTGGGTTTGTATGTTTGGTATTCTGAAGGTAATAAACTGCGGTACGTGCGATTTCGTGCATTTTGATAACTTGGGCTTAATGGGCCAAAAATCGGGTTCATGGGCCAACGGGCTCAATTTGGTAAGTATGCGCGGTAAGTATTCTGATAGTACGTAAATGGATAGGATATGCATGAAAACCCTAAAAGTAGCTAAATTACTACAATACCCTTATGTATGGAAAATTACCATGATACCCCTAGGTGTAAATGACCAATATGCCCCTAGGGTTAATTTTGTCTGAAAAGCATGTTGATTTAAATCTGTATGATGTATGCCATGAAAGAATATTTGTTGCATGGGGACATGGGTTATATTATGAAGGAAGCGTCCTGGTGGCTATGCCACAATTATCTGATCTGGTGGCTCTGCCACATATTTCTGTTCTGGTGGCTCTGCCACAATTATCTATATCTGGTGACTCTGTCACATTATCTGTTCTGGCAGCCATGCTGCATAATTCTGTGGTGTGTAGCGGTTGGGTGGGTCGAGTAGTCTCCCCACATGGTGAAAGGTTGGTAAGGGGATGTATGTGGTTGGTTATGTGTTGGGTTCTGCATATACATGAAATATCTGATCTGATCTGTTATGGGCCTATGGGCTTAATTCTGTATTCTGTTCTGGGCTAAGGCCAATTTATTTTGTTTCTGTGGTTTGAGCTGATATGGGCTATGGTTGGGTTAATTTTACACACTGAGTTTCCCCAAACTCATCCCCTATTTTCATCCATGCAGGTAATCCCCAGCCATAGTGGGCTTGGAGCTGTGAGGGATTCAGAGTGGCCACTCGTTCTGCAATATGGATTTCTTCTGGTGATTTGGACTTCAATTTTCTTTACTTTAATGATTTGGGTTTTGTTATGTAATAAGGCCGCTTATGATTATTTTTAATTGGGTTTCGATTTATAACTTATCATGATGACCTTAAATTATATTAACTATCAAAATGGGCTAGATCTAGGGTTCGTTTTCGAAAAACATAAACTGATTTCGAAGTAACACGATTACAAACAAGGCTTCTGCTATGATAACGTTTTACAAACTTAAATACGTTTTATTCTGAAATAGACATAATTTCAATGGTAACCTAAAAATATACGCGATGTTAGAGTGTGGCAATGGCGGTGTGCATGTCTAGGATTGGATCCGAAAGAGCTTGGTACTTAAGTAGTCCGATGGACTCACCTCCTTTTTCCGGTTTCCTACCTAGTGCACGACATCCATTCACTTTAACCCTTAATGAATTAATCCTTTGAACATCAAGTACGATTTTCTGAACTTAGAACGGAAAAATGTTTTTAACGTTTTTGATGTGGCACGTCAGATCCGGTCATAACGTCTAGGCCGGGTTAGGGGTGTTACACTTATATTCGATTATTGGCGTGGAATGCCTCTAAATGGTGTAACTAATTGCATGTGCTTTAGGATGATATTTTGAAGGCATGAAAATGCCATGGCATTGGATATTGAGTGTTTAAATATGCTATGTTGCATGCTATGAAACATGTTTGAGTATGTGGATGAGTGAGGGTGGCAATTGGCTTAGAAAATAGCCTCTAAATTGTCCACATGGGTAGATACACGGGCATGTGTCTAGGCCATGTGTGACACACGGTCTGCCTCTATAGGCATGTTGCATAGTCGTGTGTCCCCTGCACCCTAGTTTTTCAAGTTAGTATGCCAGTAGTAAACACACGGGCTAAGACACGAGCATGTGTCTTGGCCGTGTGAGAAACACAGCCTACCCATACGAACGTGTGCTCTGGCCGTGTGAAGTCTGCACCATTTTATGAAAATTCATTTAATTTAATGTACCACACAGTCTGGACACACGGTCATGTGACCCTATTTTGATGATGATGTCATAGTCAGAGAGTTACACGAGTTGAGGACACAGACGTGCCCCAAGCCACACGGGCATGTGTGACCACACGGCCTACCCCCACGGGCGTGTACCTCTCCAAAATAAGAAAATTGTTAAGTTACCCAAAGTTTTTCGAAAGTTCTCGGTTTAGTCTCAAACCACCCCCGATGTATGTTTTG
Organism: Gossypium hirsutum; assembly: GCF_007990345.1. NCBI lineage: Eukaryota > Viridiplantae > Streptophyta > Magnoliopsida > Malvales > Malvaceae > Gossypium > Gossypium hirsutum. The sequence goes on along the minus strand of NC_053434.1, from coordinate 88,821,790 downwards.
GGCCTCGTAGGCCTATGAAAGGGACGAATTACGTATGTATGAATCAAATTGATCTGAAGAAAAATTTTATAGTCCAGTTTTGCATGAATGTCTGAGTACAACTACGGTAATGCCTCGTTCCATGTCCCAGCGTCAGACAAGGGTAAGGGGCATTACAATATATTTGGTATTTTATATGGTTGTTATTTTGATGTTGTGGTGGTTAAGTTGATGGTAGGGAAATGATGATTATAATGGTATGTTATGAATTGTTGGTTGGTATGGAATGAGGTAATACATGAAGTCTTAAATGGCTAGATTTAGTAGCTTTAAATGTCGTTGACTTTTTATCAAATTGGTAAGGTATATGATTGATGTGAAAATGGTCATAATAGTATTTGTTGTGCATGTATTTGGTATATGAACACTATGGCAAACGTGGCATTGAAGTGTTCAATTGGTTGATTGTATTATGAATGAATTTGGTAGGTGTTTAGTCAAGTTTGATTGTTGAGATTGAGGTGTCATATTGGCATATTGGTTGAATGGTTAGTTTCTATAATGTTTAAGCTTGTATATGTATAAATTAGGTGTGTTTTGAGTGAATGATTATAGGTGCAACTAAGTAGTGCAAGTGGCTAGATTTTAGGTAAGAAAAATGGCTTGGAAATGGCCTATTCTTTGTCCACACGGCCAGAGACATGAGCGTGTGTCTCAGCCGTGTGTGACCCATGACTAGATGACACGACCGTGTGTCTTCTGTAGCTTTAAAAAGGTTGCAAGTCAGGCTGTTACATGGCCAAGTACACGGCCTGGCACACGGCCTGGCACACAGGCGTATGTCTTGGCCGTGTGATCCAAGTCAGAGAGTTACACAGGCATGGACACAGGTTAGGACACGGCCGTGTGTCCCTACTTCGAATGTCCACACGGCCTGAGACATGGGCGTGTGTCTCAACCGTATGAGTCACACGGCCGTGTAACCGCTACAGTTTGAAAATTTGTATTTTTTTCTAAAAAATTCTATATGTTTTTGGTTTAGTCCCGACTCATTTCTAATGTCTTTTTAAGGCCTCAAGGGCTCGTAAAAGGGACTATATGCATGAGTTTGAATAATATTGCCATGTTTTATGTTGTGTTTTGTATATAGTGAATAAATGTTCGTTGTAGTATGTTACCTTTTGGTAATGCTCTATAGCCCTAATCCGGCGACGGATACGGGCTAGGGGTGTTACATTGTTTATTAGAGTAGTTGTCTCTACGAGTAGAGACATAGATGTATTCATTAGTAGAATAATACATTGGATTGGACCCAAGATGAATTAATTTTGAATCTGTTTGTACATTAATTCACTTGTGATGTTCATGGTGTGATTTACCTAAATCTTGAGTTAGTCACTGACCATGCGTATGCAACTTATGTGCTTTGATATAACTGGAGGCTTATGCTCTAAAGATGATCCAGCCCATAGCTGATATGTTAGGTACATGACTTGTGTATGGCATGGCTTTACCAACAATAGTGGAATTCATAGCTCAATTAAAAATTTAATGATATCTTATCCTTGGCATTGTATGGATTAATAAATATGGAGCATGACGAGTTGCTTATTCTCAAACAAGCAATTTATCATAGTCATTTGTTGACAATGATCATATTAATCATTAAGAAGGCACAATGGTTACAATGAGATAAAATAGGATTGTATTGAGTGAATGGATTTAACTCATAGGAATCAAGGATATCATATGAGGGTAACACACACATGACGAAGTCATTGGACAAAGCAGTTGGATGAATTGCTTTTGTAAAGAGTATACAATAAGGAGTTTTCAATCATGGTACTTCCTGTGAACTGATCAAGTTTTCAATCATGGTACTTCCTGTGAACTGACTCCATGATTAAGTAATTGTGAATTATAGGAATGATGCTTCTGGACATAACTGAAATCACTAGAGCCTAATTGTATATGTCTGATTGGTCCTTCTGCTAGCTCAACAAAAGCTCGATTGGACTACATTTGAATTTGAAGAAAATTCTATGACTTTGGAATAATTTAATTTATTCAATTTATTTAATGTGGACTTAAATTAGATGGTCGTGAGAATTGTTCAACTAGAGAATTTGATTAAAGAATTTTCTTGAAAAATTAATTAGGAAAATTAAAGCGATTTTTGGAAAAATTAATTTTGATAAAGTAAAATTAAATTAATAAAATTAATTAAAATTAATATGATATTTTTGGAAATTAATTTTTAAGTCACACAATTGGTTCAATAGGTAATTGAACTTGAAAATTCGACCTGAAATTGTAAATTGGGTCCGATAACCCAAAACCGAGATTGAGACCCAAAAATTGGTCGAGCAAGGTCCTGTATGTAAAATCAGTCTGACGGTCCAATCGATGACTAGACTGGACTAGTCAAATCGTCATTAACCCGAACCAAACCGGCAACAGTTGGACCAGCTTGGGGTGCCATAAGGGTGTCACACCTGCATCAATAGACATGTTTGTGTCGAAGGGTGTGACGACAATGTCCCAGTGGCCTACGGTGGTTGGTTGTCAGTGGAAGAGTCACATTCCTACTGGGACTCTACAAGAGAATTTGATTTCAAATTAAATATTTCAAAAATAAGATTATTTTAATAGTTTAATATTAATAAATTTAAGACTTATCTTAATTGTATTTTATTAATTTAAGATTAAAGTGATTATCTTAATATTAATTCAATCTAATATTTATCTTAATAAATATTATATTAATTTAATATTAAAGTGATTAAGTGTAATTATAGTTGAACTCTCTAAACTCTCCACATACAAAAAGAGCTTTGGGTAATTATTTTTACACACTTGAATTTAAGAGAAAGTTGTTGAGAAAAAAATTCTCTGAAGAGATTATTACAGAAAATTTCTAGAGATATTTTTTTATTTATAACTTGACCCAAAAGTTTAGAGAAATTGTAAAATTACCCCACTGGTAATTTTTGTGAAAAATTTTCTTATTTGAACTGAGCCTACACTCGGCAAACATGAGCTTGAGGATAGCGGAGAAAACTACTCGATCGAAACGCTCATCCTAGACGAATCGAAAAGGTACAATTTTAATTAAGTGTTTATTATTTAAGATATCACAACCAAGATCTTGTTTTGGAAAAATTTTAAAACTCTAGGTTTTCCTTAAATTTATTTTCCACGGTTTCCAAACCCGTTTTTCCAACATTGTGTTCGAAACCCGTTGTGCGCAATGTGAAATATTTTTTGTTTCTTGTTATATGTTGGAGGTTGAATTCAATTTAAATTCTATTAAATCTGCTGGGTTAGGATTTGGTTAAATTTATTCTATTTCTTTATTTTTATTTTTAAAAATTTATCAAAATCTCTAAAATTCCTCACCAACCAAATCATCCATTACGCCCACTTCATTTAACGTTTGTTTTTCCCCCTTTTTGCTTCTCTTTTTCTTTTCTTTCTTTTCCCTTTGTGGTTTCTTTTTTGTTATTTCTAATTGATTCTTGATTGTTGCCATTTGATTTTATTTTGCGTCTGTGAGTGTTACTCACTATTCAATCCTAGTCAAATGTGGTGTGAAGGGTGTAAGGATCGAAATCCTCTAGCAGAGTAGTCGTTATTTCGGCGCAGTTTCTACGATATTTTGAAGTGCGCTATTTTGCGGTTAATCAAATTTATTATCAGGTGTGTGAAACTAACCCAAAACTCGACTAGAACTCGAAAAAAGCTAAAAATAGAGGTTTTTCTCGAAACTGCTCTACAGCACACGATCGTGTGGCAGGCAATGCGACAGTCCGTGTGCCAGGCCGTATAGAGCACACGGGCATGTGTGATTACACGGCCTGAACCGGTAGGCTGTGTGGACCACACAGGTTGGCTTGCTGGGCTGTGTGGGCCTTTTTGAAGGCTCAGGTTAGGGGCGAATTAAGGAACTGAAAAATTGAATCTGTGACCATTTTTTTGGCTTATAAAACCATAAAATTTAGTATGTTACAGATGAGAATGCTTAGAAAGCATGTTAAAATAGGATTAATTTTGTATAAGCAATATGATATGTTATGATGCGTAAAAATACGTTTAGGTATGCATGCCATACAATTCATGTGATATGTACGCATGTTAATATGAGTATGCATGAGCATTAGGGTGGGTTTGATATGATGGAGGAAGCGTATACTAATAGTTTTATTGCAAATTCTGGCGATTAAATCGCAATATCTATCTGGAAACTCAGCTATATAATTATGAGTGGCATACCACCACTTACCGATGTGATTGGATGGATTGGCTTATAAAGTCCTAATTGGTGTGATTGGTTGGTCAGAGATGTTGTGTAGCAGATGGGAGTAGATTTTGTTCTGATATGCTGTAAGTTATTGAAAAATATGAAATTTTGCTATGTTATTGGTATATATGTGTATTATAAGTAAAATTGTATTTGTGGGTCAAGTCACACACTGGGCTTCCAATTCACACATTTGTTTAATATGTTTCAAGTTATTCTCAGAATTAGGATTTGGTGGCGATTCTGGAGCTCAACTTAGACATCTTGATTTTTAAGTATGTTTTGGGTTTAATTTTGGATTTTTCGAGATTTTGGACTCTTTACTAGTTTTGGGACATTAATTTTTGTTTTGGTATTTATTTTTGCAAATGTAATATTCATAAATGGTATTTTTAACAATATGACATAATTTATGAAATACTATGATTTTATAAGTTAAGAACCCTAACCTATTTTTCGCTACAAGATTTTGAAAACAAATACGATGTTAAACGATACAAGTGATTAAGCGAGTGGTTTTGTTTTAATAAAATCAATAAAATAAGGTTTTACGTCAAAGTGCTCTCATCTGATTTTCTGAATACTTATGCTTTGATAAATTAATCAATTTTGTTTACACTTGAGTTAAAATTAAATTTTTACGAGAATTAACGGACAATGTTTTATGTAACGATGTAACCTTCATAATCCGACCATAACGTCCAAGTCGAGTTTGAGGTGTTACATTTAGTGGTATCAGAGCTAGGTTACAAAACTCGGGCTATGCTTTTTGGGTTCAAAATGATTTCAAATATATATATTTCTACATTAATTAGAGTTTGTATTAAATTTGATTGTTTGATTTTTGGAAGAATGAAACAGAGACTCTGGCGGCGATCCAAGTAAGAAACTTTCAAACTTTAGCTATAATTTAGATACTTTTTGCTACTTTAGTACCATTCTTTGCTTTTAGAGACTGTAGAAAACTAAAACAGTCTCTAAAATCTAATAACCATTTTTGATAAAACTTTATATTTAAGGTTTTTAAAACCTAAATTAATTCATAAAACTATGAAATCGTAGATAAGATAATGAGTGCACATGGAACTCGTAGATGTGGTACCCGTGGGCATGGTGGTCGCTGTCGGAGGTCTCAAGCTGAGCCATCTTCAATGGGCAGTATTCCCAATTTAGACCCATATGAGGTGATTAGAACTCCCACCACTGAGACTGAGTGTAGGGCTCAAACTGTTGGGGACAATACACTATCTCAAGCAATGTTGAGGGTGTTAGAGAGGGTCGCTATGACCCATACTAGTTTTTAGAGCTGATGGCTAGTAACTAAATAAATTTAGTCTAATAGAAGAGAACTGTTTAGGGTAGTCGCTGGGATCGCCCCGACTTTGGCTGGGTACTGGTTGGAGGCCACAGAAAGAATAATGAATGATTTGGACTACACCCCCGAGCAAAAACTGAAGGGTGTACTATATTTGTTTTGCGATAAAGCTTATCAGTGGTGGTTGACTATTCTGAAAGGCATCCAGCCTAAACGAGTGACTTGGACCTATTTCTGAAACGCCTTCTAGAATAAATATGTGGGGCAAGTTATGTTAAAGCCTATAGATGCATGTTTATGGGGATAACTCAAGGAGAGAGATCAGTGGCTGAGTATGAGGCTGAATTTTCAAGGTTGAACAGATATGCTCGAGGTTTAGTTGAGGCAAACTATGATAATAGTTTCTAGTTTGAGGAAGGGCTAAGGTATAATATTAAGGTTTTAGTAGCTCTCAAATGGGAGCGAGTCTTTGAAACTCTGGTGGAGAAGGCAAAAATTACTGACGAGATTAAGCACGCGAAGTGTGAGAAAAGGGACAATGAGAAGAATCAAAATAAGAATAAGAGGGATTCAGATCCTTCTAGTTCTTCGAAGTGGCCTATAAAATGGGCCAAGGTTGAGAGACCTTAGCAAGTTGAGTCAGTTGCCAGGATTGAGCCCGTTGCCATGGCTAAGCGGGTTCTATTTTTTATTACTATAATAGATGCCATGTGACACCCCTAATTTGACCCTAGTCGAAAAGCGGTTTTGGGACCGCTAAACCGAGTAACCAAATTATTTGAACATGATATTTATTGTCTAAAATAAATATGTGAAAATTTTAAGCTTCGATTTAGTAAATTTCATGTGAATTTAGTCAATAGGACTTATGTGTGACATTTTCGAAATGTGATAGATCAAAACATAAGGACCTATTAGTGCATGTTGAAAAAGGGGGGACTTGCATGTCAATTTCCCCCCCATCTAGTAGTGGCCGGCCATGACATTAGGATGGACAAAGGGTGATGGGCAAAACATGTCATAGACATGTTGTGTTGGTGCATCATGGGAGGAAACAATAAAATAAAGAGCATGGGCAATAAAATATTAGTGTTAGTAGGATGAGAAACAAAAAAAAAAGCATATGTGTGATTGTCCCCCCTTGCCGTGAGTTGAAGGAAAGAAAAACAAAAAAAAGTGTTCATCCTTTGGTTCATCCTTGGCCGAAAATTTTAAGGAGGAAGGAAGAAGAAAGACCGTTTTTTTGATTGGTACTGCAGTAGCCCTTTGGTTGGGTATTGGAGCAACATTACCGATTGATAAATCCCTAACTTTAGGTCTTTTTTAAATTGAATCAATTAAAAAAAAATATCATGATGTGCGTATCTAGGGAGTAGTCACTTCAAAGGCAAAGTGAATTCTCCCTAGATACATTTATTCAATTCTGGTCCGAATCTATGGATTGTGCTGAAGGTTCAAAATCCATTGGAAGAGGTTCGGCCATGCATGTAACTAGGCTAAGGTATGTTTGATGATGTTCCATGAGATGCATGCATGTTTTAGTTGTTAGCTTGAGTTCTACCTAGCCCATGGTCTAAATCTTGCTATGTGATGGAAATGACACTCGGCCATGGATGCATCATTCTTGCTTGGTGTTGATGTTGTGTTGGTGAGATATCAAGTTATTTTTGTGACCAAGTTGAGATTTGAATTTTTGGAATGAGTAAGGTTTTCGGTTATGTTGTTTTGTATGAGTAATGGATTGTTGAGTTCATGCTATTATGAATAAAATTGATTAAGAGAGGCTTGAGATAATTAAATATGCATGTTGGTGGTAAGATGAGCATTCGGTTTTTATCATGGAAGCATAGGAAGCTTGTTAAAGTTGAATTTTAGAAAAGTTAAATGTGTGTGTGCTTGTGCTAGTGCCGAATGTGCCTAGGGTGATTTAGCATTGAGTTTGGTGTTATATGAATTGAGTTTTATGGTTTTGGATTTTTAAGTGTTGTTAAATACTTTGAATAATATATATATGTGGCTTTGAAATGTGAAACTCGGCCAAGTGGTTATAAGCATGATTTTAGAGATTCAATGATATTCGGCCGATTTGAATAATTCATGGCACCCCAAGCAAATTAGTTTTAGATGTTAATAAATATTGAAATTATTTAAAAGCATATTACCGAATGTGATTTTAGTCAATGATTTGGTTATGAGTGCTGATTTGTTTTATAATTAGCCGAATGTGTATATGTATACTATGAGGTGGTTTAGCTTAAAGAAAATTAAGGTGCTCGGAAGGTGATTGTCGTGGATAGTTTAAGTAATGAAATTTAATTTCTGTTATGTAAAGTGATGACATTGCTATTTGCAAATTTGAAGTTAAAAATTGTTGATTGAGCATCAAGAGCTTATGGAAACAAAGTCGGATCGTGGAAAAAGGGAAATTGGTCGAATAGTCGGAATTGACGTACATTAGCGATCGAGGTAAGTTTAAAGTATTAAAGCCTATAATGTGATTGAGTATGATATGTTAAGCACATATTAAAAGAATCATAACTCTATTGTAAATTTTTATGCATATAGCCTAATGGCTATTATGAAGTATAGGTAAGTTATTGATATGATATGTTGCCAAATGGATATGATATTATGAAGTGCTAAAAGGATATGTCAGAAGAGTAAAATTGTGATAAACCTGCTCAGGACAGCAGCAGTAACATGAATTTAGAAAATCACCATAAATTGTTGGAGTTGAATGGGAGGCTGAATAAATTATGAAATTAAATCTTAATGAGTCTAGTTTCTTATAAAAGAAACCGTGTAAGAAAATTTATTTCCGATAATGAGATATTTAAAGTTGTGTGAGACAGTGCAGAATGACACTGTAATCGTCTGTTCCGTTTTTAGAAAATCATTATAAATTGTACAAAAATTGTTATAAGATAAAATTTATATGCTTAGACTCCTTAATGAGTCTAGTTTCAAATGAAATCAAATACAACACATTTTGAATTCTGTAGAATGAGAAATATGATTCGTAGTGAAGAGTGGTCAGATTAGTCAAACAGTGAAACAGGGGAAACTTTAGGAAAAATCTGGTATTGATTGGCCAAACCTAAAATTATGGAAATTTTATGGATGGAAGATATACAAGTCTATATTCAGAAAAAGTTAACGGAAAGTGATTTGGAGTTTTGTAGCTCCAGTTATAAATGATTTAGTGACTATTGCTCAGGAAAAACAGCTTGTGCTGAATTTGAGATTGTGTTGTAAACCTTGATAAACTTGTTCTAGTTGCTCATAAGCTATTGATTAAACCCATACGTGAATTCTAAATTGTGATATTGGAAAATGATAGATGTAGATTCAGCCAAGACAGTGTATATATGTGATAAGGCCAAATGGCCGATGTGATGAATGTGAAAGTGTATATATGTGATAAGGCCTAATGGCCGATGTGATGAATGTGAAAGTGTATAAATGTGATAAGGCCTAATGGCCGATGTGATGAATGTGAAAGTGTATATGTGTGATAAGGCCTAATAGCCGATGTGATGAATGTGAAAGTGTATATATGTGATAAGGCCTAATAGCCGATGTGATGAATGTGAAAGTGTATATATGTGATAAGGCCTAATAGTGTATATATGTGATAAGGCCTAATAGCCGATGTGATGAATGTGAAAGTGTATATATGTAATAAGGCCTAATGGCCGATGTGATGAATGTGAAAGTGTATATATGTGATAAGGCCTAATGGACGATGTGATGAATGTGAAAGTGTATATATGTGATAAGGCCTAATAGTGTATATATGTGATAAGGCCTAATAGCCGATGTGATGAATGTGAAAGTGTATATATGTAATAAGGCCTAATGGCCGATGTGATGAATGTGAAAGTGTATATATGTGATAAGGCCTAATGGACGATGTGATGAATGTGAAAGTGTATATATGTGACAGGGCCGAGTGGCCAACGTGATGGATGTGAAAGTGCATAAATGTGGTAAGTCCCGAAGGGCATTTGTGTCAGTACTATATCCGGGTTAAAACCCTGCAGGCTTTATACGAGAATATTATCACTGATTAATGTCCGTAAGCTTCGTGCTCGTACTATATCCAAGCTCTAAAGACCCGATGACTACATGTGGGAATTTTGTCCGGGTAAGACCCGATAACTTCGTGTGGAGATTATGTCCGGGTAAGACTTCGTAATAAGAATTGCTTATAAATATATTCAATGTGAAAGGTTAAACAGGTATGTACTCCAAGTTTATATGTGAGCTTGATTTGCACTAAATCATAAGGTAGTTATGTGATGCATACGAGAGCAATCTTTGAGACTATTCCTATGATTAAGTGACATCGGATCAGTGTGAGAGGTGATGTGAAATCATACGATATATCTATGTCACATGAGCTCACTTTTATGTGAAAGTTTATCTGCCTATTGTATATGATGAGATGTGCATATTCGGTAAAGGGATGGTATGCCCGAAGGAAGAGTGAAACAAAAATACGAACAACTATGTTATAATTTGATTGTTATCTGTTGACACTGCTTAAAACTTACTAAGCATTGTAATGCTTACTCCGTTTACTCTGTTTCGTCTATTTTATAGATCTCATTGCGAAGCTACAGGCTCGGGGATCGTCAGCAACTAGTCACACTATCACTATCCACTGTTTGGTACTGCTATGTTTTGGATTATCTTATGGCATGTATAAAATAGACTAGTGGCGGAAGAATATTTTGGTTAATGTATATAGCCATGCGAAAATGGCTTATATATGTTTGAGCATAATGTTATAATCATTTGGTATGGAATGGTTAATCACTATCATAATTTGTGCTATTTATGCTAAAAGGGCTAGTTGAATCATGGAAACTATGAAATAGGTAAAGTCTACCTTAAAGGCAGATGCTGGCAGCAGCAGTGATGTAGATTTGGAAAATCACAAAAAATAGTATGATTTGAATTAAATAATGAATAAATTATGTAAATGAACCTTGGTGAATCTATTTTCATAGGAAAGTAACGAAACAATCATATGAACAGTATGTTAAGAGATATTCAGGTTCTCGTGAGACAGGGCCAGAACGGTTTCTGGATTCCCTGTTCCGACTTTGGAAATTCATTATAAATTAACCAGAGATAATTAGGGGTCATTCTATATTTGTATAGATTCCTCTCTGAGTCTAGTTTCTATAGAAACAAACGACATCAGTATTGAAGCTCTGTGCAGGGAGATATCCAAGTCGTAATGCGCAAAGGTCAGTGTAGTCGATCCCTGTAACATGGGAGATTTTGACTAATAAACTGTACTAATTGGCCCGACCAAAAATTCTAGAAAAAATATGTAGATGGGAATATGAGTCTAGTTTCAGGGAAAAATTACGAAACTGATTTTCGAGTTGTGAAACTCAAGATATGATTTTTAAGGTGACAGTGTCGCAGTTAGCCAACTGCCTGGAAAATTTTAAAATGGACTGCGATAGTAAGCGAATTTAGTCTGTGAACCCCTCGTGTCTGACTCCGGCAACGGTCTCGGGTACGGGGTGTTACAATTTTATTGGTATCAGAGCTACGGTTTAGTCGATTCTAGGACTAACGTAGCACGCGTGAGTCTATTTATACATGCCATAAAGTGATAAAATGATAGTGTGATGATTTTTGGCTATTAAAATGTGTTTGCTGTATTGTAATGAATCTTGATCCCGATCGAGCTGTAGCAAGCTTCTGACTATGAGAATTTGCGATATAACTTCATTTAGATATGCCTAAATTATTAAGTTGATTAGGTACATATCATGTACTCGTATTTGAATTTCGATTTGGATTGAATTATAAGGGTATAAGTGATGCAATTTTGAAGGAGTGTTATGACTATAAATGTGATTTTTGTATGTGGCTATGGACCTGGAAGTTGAATGGTCGATAAGTATGTTGTGTTTGTATTCAAGTAATGTAAATGATATACTAATGTGTATTGCTATATGTGTATATGTATGTAGAGACGAAATTGTCGAATGTAAAAAGGTAGTGAAGCGTATAGAGTGGTTGGTTTTCAGCACTAAGTGTGCGGGCAATAAGTGTTCACGGTTGTGAGATTGGCACTAAGTGTGCGGGCAATAAGTGTTCACGGTTGTGAGATTGGCACCAAGTGTGCGGGCTTGAAATGCATGGCACTAAGTGTGCGAGTTTAAAGTACATGGCACTAAGTGTGCGTGGTTGATTATTAAGCACTATGTGTGCGAACCCACTATATATATATATTTTCTATCAATTATTTATATTAAGGGTGCGACCTTACCGAGTCGATTTCGGATAGCGGAAAGGGGTAAGTTCTTGAGTAATAGAGCTTAAATTATGATTTGATTAGATCATGTTTTAAGCAAATCAAAATCATGCTCTTTGTGTGTGGCTATTGAGCCGAAATTGCAAGAATGATAAGTGTCTTGTGTTTGAGTTTTGCTAACGAAAATGAAATACGAATGTGCCATGATTTGTTGTTAAATGTGCATGGTTATTTGAATGATGTCCGGGCTAAGTCCCGAAGGCTTTGTGCTAAGTGACCATATCCGAATTAAGTTCCGAAGAGCATTCGTGCTAGTGATGTATCCGGACTAAGTTCCGAAGAGCATTCGTGCTAGTGATATATCCGTGCTAAACCCCGAAGAGCATTCGTGCTGGTGTTATATCCGGGCTAGGTCCGAAGAGCAATCATGCTGGTGACGTGTATTCGGGCCTTCGTGCCTAGTAGGCTTCGTGCCGGTAATTTGAGCAAAGTTTAAGTGTTCATTACTATACAAATTCAAATTTAAATGAGATGATATGTTTACAAGTGTACATACATGATGTTTATAGACTTGGTTAAGTCATTTCAATGTGTAATAACGAATGAATAAGAGCACTATGTGTGTGAATGATTAGAGGCACTGTGTGTGTGCGAATTCCTTTAACCGAGCACTATGAGTGCGAGATCGGTCAGTGGGCACTAAGTGTGTGATGTGGAATTCATGTAAGACCTCGTCTGGGACGAAAGCATTGATTTGAGATAGTGTGTAAGACCATGTCTAGGACATGGCATCGGCTCGATATGTGAGAATATGTAAGACCATATCTAGGATATGGCATTGTAAGAGCTATATGTGCTATTGCTGAATAGACACTATTTTGTTAATCTTGTTCAAGAAATTATTTTGATTAAGTTTCGACATTCGAAAGTTTGAAAGAATTTTTGATGAATGTTGATAATTTTGGATATACGAGTTATGCGCTAGAATAAATCTCATGCCAGTGTATTATACCAGGCTTTATGCCTATTCGACTGTATACGGGTAACGTTAACTATGATTGAATGTGCTAAATGAACTAAATATTCAGGTACGTGGAAGTTGACTTTTCTTTTGGAAATGAGTTAAGTTGAATATTGAGATGTGATAAAGTTATAAAGGATATTTATTGGGATGTTTGAGTATATGTGTACTTTCGGTTAGGTTACAGCTTATTCATGAATGAAAATGTGGGTTGATGATGTGAATTATACATGTTAATATGTGCTTAATATGTGTTTGAAATGCATTTGTGAATTAAGTTAAGTGATTATTGCTTATGAAATCAAGAAAATGAGATATTTGTGCATACCTGTAGAAATGTTTATGTATTTGTTTTAAGATAAGAAAATGATTTTATAGATCGATGCGAAATCAATAATGAATTACAATTGCTATCGATGAGCTAATGTTTATATGAATATAATTCAATAAGAGGACGTTATCCTAAACTATGCATCGGTGGAAATTTTCGGGGACGAAAATCCCTAAAGGAGGGGGAGAGCTGTGACACCCCTAATTTGACCCTAGCCGGAAAGTGGTTTCGGGACGCTAAACCGAGTAACCAAATTATTTGAACATGATATTTATTATCTAAAATAAATGTGTGAAAATTTTAAGCTTCGATTTAGTAAATTTCATGTGAATTTAGTCAATAGGACTTATGTGTGACATTTTTGAAATGTGATAGATCAAAACATAAGGACCTATTAGTGCATGTTGAAAAAGGGGGGACTTGCATGTCAATTTCCCCCCCCCCATCTAGTAGTGGCCGGCCATGACATTAGGATGGACAAAGGGTGATGGGCAAAACATGTCATAGACATGTTGTGTTGGTGCATCATGGGAGGAAACAATAAAATAAAGAGCATGGGCAATAAAATATTAGTGTTAGTAGGATGAGAAACAAAAAAAAAAGGATATGTGTGATTGTCCCCCCCTTGCCGTGAGTTGAAGGAAAGAAAAACAAAAAAAAGTGTTCATCCTTTGGTTCATCCTTGGCCGAAAATTTTAAGGAGGAAGGAAGAAGAAAGATTGAAGAGGTTCGGCCATGCATGTAACTAGGCTAAGGTATGTTTGATGATGTTCCATGAGATGCATGCATGTTTTAGTTGTTAGCTTGAGTTCTACCTAGCCCATGGTCTAAATCTTGCTATGTGATGGAAATGACACTCGGCCATGGATGCATCATTCTTGCTTGGTGTTGATATTGTGTTGGTGAGATATCAAGTTATTTTTGTGACCAAGTTGAGATTTGAATTTTTGGAATGAGTAAGGTTTTCGGTTATGTTGTTTTGTATGAGTAATGGATTGTTGAGTTCATGCTATTATGAATAAAATTGATTAAGAGAGGCTTGAGATAATTAAATATGCATGTTGGTGGTAAGATGAGCATTCGGTTTTTATCATGGAAGCATAGGAAGCTTGTTAAAGTTGAATTTTAGAAAAGTTAAATGTGTGTGTGCTTGTGCTAGTGCCAAATGTGCCTAGGGTGATTTAGCATTGAGTTTGGTGTTATATGAATTGAGTTTTATGGTTTTGGATTTTTAAGTGTTGTTAAATACTTTGAATAATATATATATGTGGCTTTGAAATGTGAAACTCGGCCAAGTGGTTATAAGCATGATTTTAGAGATTCAATGATATTCGGCCGATTTGAATAATTCATGGCACCCCAAGCAAATTAGTTTTAGATGTTAATAAATATTGAAATTATTTAAAAGCATATTACCGAATGTGATTTTAGTCAATGATTCGGTTATGAGTGCTGATTTGTTTTATAATTAGCCGAATGTGTATATGTATACTATGAGGTGGTTTAGCTTAAAGAAAATTAAGGTGCTCGGAAGGTGATTGTCGTGGATAGTTTAAGTAATGAAATTTAATTTCTGTTATGTAAAGTGATGACATTGCTGTTTGCAAATTTGAAGTTAAAAATTGTTGATTGAGCATCAAGAGCTTATGGAAACAAAGTCGGATCGTGGAAAAAGGGAAATTGGTCGAATAGTCAGAATTGACGTACATTAGCGATCGAGGTAAGTTTTAAGTATTAAAGCCTATAATGTGATTGAGTATGATATGTTAAGCACATATTAAAAGAATCATAACTCTATTGTAAATTTTTATGCATATAGTCTAATGGCTATTATGAAGTATAGGTAAGTTATTGATATGATATGTTGCCAAACGGATATGATATTATGAAGTGCTAAAAGGATATGTCAGAAGAGTAAAATTGTGATAAACCTGCTCAGGACAGCAGCCGTAATATGAATTTAGAAAATCACCATAAATTGTTGGAGTTGAATGGGAGGCTGAATAAATTATGAAATTAAATCTTAATGGGTCTAGTTTCTTATAAAAGAAACCGTGTAAGAAAATTTATTTCCGATAATGAGATATTTAAAGTTGTGTGAGACAGTGCAGAATGACACTGTAATTTTCTGTTCCATTTTTAGAAAATCATTATAAATTGTACAAAAATGGTTATAAGATAAAATTTATATGCTTAGACTCCCTAATGAGCCTAGTTTCAAATGAAATCAAATACAACACATTTTGAATTCTGTAAAATGAGAAATCTGATTTGTAGTGAAGAGTGGTCAGATTAGTCAAACAGTGAAACAGGGGAAACTTTAAGAAAAATCTGGTATTGATTGGCCAAACCTAAAATTATGGAAATTTTATGGATGGAAGATATACAAGTCTATATTCAGGAAAAATTAACGGAAAGTGATTTGGAGTTTTTTAGCTCCAGTTATAAATGATTTAGTGACTATTGCTCAGGAAAAACAGCTTGTGCTGAATTTGAGATTGTGTTGTAAACCTTGATAAACTTGTTCTAGTTGCTCATAAGCTATTGATTAAACCCATACGTGAATTCTAAATTGTGATATTGGAAAATGATAGATGTAGATTCAGCCAAGACAGTGTATATATGTGATAAGGCCTAATGGCCGATGTGATGAATGTGAAAGTGTATATATGTGATAAGGCCTAATGGCCGATGTGATGAATGTGAAAGTGTATATGTGTGATAAGGCCTAATAGCCGATGTGATGAATGTGAAAGTGTATATATGTGATAAGGCCTAATAGCCGATGTGATGAATGTGAAAGTGTATATATGTGATAAGGCCTAATAGCCGATGTGATGAATGTGAAAGTGTATATATGTGATAAGGCCTAATAGCCGATGCGATGAATGTTAAAGTGTATATATGTAATAAGGCCTAATGGCCGATGTGATGAATGTGAAAGTGTATATATGTGATAAGGCCTAATGGCCGATGTGATGAATGTGAAAGTGTATATATGTGACAGGGCCGAGTGGCCAACGTGATGGATGTGAAAGTGCATAAATGTGATAAGTCCCGAAGGGCATTTGTGTCAGTACTATATCCGGGTTAAAACCCCGCAGGCTTTATGCAAGAATATTATCACTGATTAATGTCCGTAAGCTTCGTGCTCGTACTATATCCGACCTCTAAAGACCCGATGACTACGTGTGGGAATTTTGTCCGGGTGGGACCCGATAACTTCGTGTGGAGATTATGTCCGGGTAAGACTTCGTAATAAGAATTGCTTATAAATATATTCAATGCGAAAGGTTAAACAGGTATGTACTCCAAGTTTATATGTGAGCTTGATTTGCACTAAATCATAAGGTAGTTATGTGATGCATACGAGAGTAATCTATGAGACTATTCCTATGATTATGTGACATCGGATCAGTGTGAGAGGTGATGTGAAATCATACGATATATCTATGTCACATGAGCTCACTTTTATGTGAAAGTTTATCTGCCTATTGTATATGATGAGATGTGCATATTCGGTAAAGGGATGGTATGCCCGAAGGAAGAGTGAAATAAAAATACGAACAACTATGTTATAATTTGATTGTTATCTGTTGACACTGCTTAAAACTTACTAAGCATTGTAATGCTTACTCCGTTTACTCTGTTTCGTCTGTTTTATAGATCTCATTGCGAAGCTACAGGCTCGGGATCGTCAGCAACTAGTCACACTATCACTATCCACTGTTTGGTACTGCTATGTTTTGGATTATCTTATGGCATGTATAAAATAGACTAGTGGCGGAAGAATATTTTGGTTAATGTATATAGCCATGCGAAAATGGCTTATATATGTTTGAGCATAATGTTATAATCATTTGGTATGGAATGGTTAATCACTATCATAATTTGTGCTATTTATGCTAAAAGGGCTAGTTGAATCATGGAAACTATGAAATAGGTAAAGTCTACCTTAAAGGCAGATGCTGGCAGCAGCAGTGATATAGATTTGGAAAATCACAAAAAATAGTAAGATTGGAATTAAATAATGAATAAATTATGTAAATTAACCTTGAGGAACCTATTTTCATAGGAAAGTAACGAAACGATCATATGGACAGTATGTTAAGAGATATTCAGGTTCTCGTGAGACAGGGCCAGAACAGTTTCTGGATTCCTGTTCCGACTTTGGAAATTCATTATAAATTAACCAGAGATAATTAGGGGCCATGCCATATATTTATAGATTCCTCTCTGAGTCTAGTTTCTATAGAAATAAACGGAATCAGTATTGAAGCTCTGTGTAGGGAGATATCCATGTCGTAATGCGCAAAGGTCAGTGTAGTTGATCCCTGTAACATGGGAGATTTTGACTAATAAACTGTACTAATTGGCCCGACCAAAAATTCTAGAAAAAATATGTAGATGGGAATATGAGTCTAGTTTCAGGGAAAAATTACAACACTGATTTTCGAGTTGTGAAACTCAAGATATGATTTTTAAGGTGACAGTGTCGCAGTTAGCCAACTGCCTGGAAATTTTTAAAATGGACTGCGATAGTAAGCGAATTTAGTCTGTAAACCCCTCGTGTCCGACTCTGGCAACGGTCTCGGGTACGGGGTGTTACATGCCATTTGGGCGAGTGTTGGAAGAGGATTGGAGCTTGCTTCAATTATGGGTATACTAACCATAGGATCATTGAATGCCTTCGTATGGTTAAGCCGGTGTGAGCTGCAATTTAGGATCAGACCTAGCCTCAAAGGCCAGTTCAGTTGGCCACTAGGGGCCATGGTCAATTTAGGGGAGGTAATAGAGGTGGTCGTGGTCATAGGGCACTAGGAAGAGGTGCGATTCAAACTAAAGCGAGACATCCAACTTTGTTTTATACAGTGAGGAAAGAGATGTAGCCGATGTGATAGTCAGTACATTTAGTATGCATTCACATCCTTATTTTTCTTTGATTGATTGTGGTTCTACACATTCATATATTGCCAGTTGTGTATCGAGTAATTTGGGGATTTTAGCAGAGGACACTAGTAGTGAGATTTCTATGATTAGTTTTGTTGGAACAGTCAATTCAAGTTAGTAAAGTGTTTAGGTGGTGTCCACTTAAGGTTCAGGGGCTTGTATTTTTGAATGATTTGACGGAGTTGTCATTCAGAGAGTTTGACCTGATACTAGGTATGGATTGGTTGGTAGAGCATCGGATTGGTCTGGATAGTGAATCTAAGAAAGTGAGACTAAAGGTTGGGGATAGTAAGGAAGTAGTGAAGGTCAGAGAGCATCGAGATTACCTTTTTAACGTGATCTCCATCTAAGTAACTTAAAAGTTGGTTCGAAAAGGTGTGATGCGTGTCTAGCTTATGTGTATGACATGAATGTTGTGGGATCAGCTGTGGAGGGAAATAATATTGTTAAGGATTTTTCGGATGTCTTTCCTGAGGACTTGTTGGGGTTACCACCAGATAAGGAGGTTGAGTTTGGAATTGTGGTTTTTTCTGGGATAGCTCCAGTGTTTATCGCTCCATATCATATGGCAACAAATAAGCTGAAAGAATTAAAATTGCTGCTTTAAAAACTTCTAGATAGGGGTTTTATTTTACGTAGTGTGTCTCTATAGGAAGCACCGGTCCTCTTTGTCAAAAAGGATGGTTTTATGAGGATTTGTTTGGATTACCACTAGTTGAACAAATTGATAGTAAAGAATAAGTACCCACTTCCAAGAATTGATGATTTGTTTGATCAGTTTTGTGAGGCGTCAGTGTTTTCAAATATTGATCCTCATTCTGGATGTTATCAATTGAAGGTTAAGAAGGTTAATGTGCATAAGACTGTCTTTAAAACTCGTTATGGACATTACAAGTTCCTTCTCATGCCATTCAGCTTAACTAATGCTCTGGCTACATTCGTAGATCTCATGAATCACGCTTTTTAGCTATATCTGGATCAGTTCATTGTAGTGTTTATCGACTATATTTTGGTATACTCTAAAACTGAGATGAGCATGATGAGTATCTTAAGGTGGTTCTTTAGATTCTTTGAGAGAATAAGCTCTATGCTAAGTTAAGTAAATGTGAATTCTGGTTGAGTGAGGTTATGTTTTTAGGGCATGTGGTTTTTGGTGAGGGTATTCGAGTAGACCCTAAAAAGATAGGGGCTATTTTGGATTAGAAGTAGCCTAGAAATGTGACTGAGATTTGGAGTTTCCCTAGTTTGGCGGGATACTATCAGAGGTTTGTCAAGGGGTTCTCACTCATAACAGCTCCTTTGACTAAGTTATTGTGTAAGAATACCCCATTTGTATGGGTCAATGAGCAGCAATCAAGCTTTAAGAAGCTTAAGTCTGTTTCGACTCAGGCAGCTATTCTAATTCAGCCCAAACCTAGGAAATAGTTTGTTGTGTATAGTTATGTGTCTCATACTGGTTTGGGTAGTGTTCTGATACAGGAAAGTAAGGTTGTGGCTTATGCATCTAGACAACTTAAATAGCATGAGGATAATTATCCAACACATGACCTCGAACTTGCCGCAATTGTCTTTGCTCTTAAAATATAGAGGCATTATCTGTACGGTGAGAGGTGTATCATCTACACTGATAACAAAAGCCTCAAGTACCTCCATACTCAAAAGGAGTTGAATATTAGGCCATGTCGTTGGATCGAGTTGCTTAAAGACTATGATTGCACTATAGAGTATCATCCCGGTTAAGCCAATGTAGTGGTCGATGCTCTTAGTTGAAGATCTATGTCTAATTTGAGGGCAATGTTTGCTCGCCTAAGTTTGTTTGATGATGGTAGGATTCTGGTCGAGTTGCAAGTTAAGCCAACTTGGTTAATTGAGATTAAGAATAAGTAGCTTCTAGATGAGTCTCTGATTAGTCTGGTTCAGCAAATTGATGAGCATAAGACTTTGGATTTTAGGTTTAATAGCGATGGTATTCCATGTTTCGAACGTCAAATTTGTATGCCTAGTGATGTGGATTTGAGGCAATCTATTATGTGGAAAGCGTTTAGTAGCCCCTATGCTATGCATCCCGGTAGTAATAAGATGTACTATGACCTTCGAGAGTTATACTAGTGACTTAGGTTGAATCGTGAGGTAACTGATATTGTGTCTCATTGTCTGATGTGCCAGCAAGTTAAGGCTGGGCACCACTTCCTTTTGGTTTGCTTCAACCCGTTAAGATTCCATTGTGGCAATGGCAACATGTAACTATGGACTTCGTTAGTGGTTGCCCTTAACACCTACTAAGAAGGATTCTATTTGGGTTATTGTGGATCGGTTGACAAAAGTCTGCTTACTTTATTCTGATCAAGCCCGACTATTCTTTGTAAAAGTTGGCGAAGCTTTACTTTGCCGAGATAGTTAGGCTTCATAGGGTTCCGATATCAATTATTTTAGATCTAGAGCTTCGTTTACCTCTCAGTTTTGGAAGAAATTGCATGATGCTCTAGGTACTCGATTGGACTTCAATACAACATTTCATCTGTAGACTGATGGTAAACCCGACAGGGTAATTTAGATTTTAGAGGATACATTTCAAAGCTATGTTGTTGACTTCTGGGAAAGTTGGGAGGAACTTATGGTGCTAGCTGAATTTGCTTATAATAATAATTTTTAGTCTAACATTTAGATGGCATCGTATAAGGCCTTATATGGTCGGAAGTGTCGTACTCCACTTTGTTGGATCGACTTGGGTGAGAGGAAGATTTTAGGTCCTGAGTTAGTGGCCAAGACTGAAGATAAGGCTCATTTGATTCGAGATTGACTTAAGGTCGCTTTTGAAAGACAGAAGTCTTATGCAGACCTTAAGAGAAAGGATACCGGGTTCAAATTTAGGGACTGTGTTTTCTTTAAGGTATTTCCTTAGAAAAAGGTTCTTAGATTTGGTCATAAGGGCAAGTTAAGCCCTAAATTCATCTGACCATATTGGATTTTGAGGCGTGTGGAGCTGATTGCTTATCAATTAGAGCTAACTCTAGAGTTAGATGGCATCCATGAAAATTTTTGTGTGTCCATGTTGAGGCGTTATCAATTTGATCCTTCTCATATGGTTTTAATAGAGCAAATTGAATTGAGGTTAGATTTTTCTTTTGAGTAGGAGCCGATATAGATTCTGGGTCGTGAGGTTAAGGTCTTAAGGTTAAGGTGTTGTGGCAAAATCATGGTTTAGATGAGGCTACTTGGGAGCTTAAGGACTTGATTCATCAGTAGTCTCCCTAAATTTTTTAGTCAAGTAAATTTCGAGGCTAAAATTTCTGTTAGGAGGGAAAAGTTGTAACGCCCCAATTTTCTTAAGTTTTGTATTGTTAAATTTTATCAAGAAATTTGATTTGGTTTGGTGGTTAAGTGCCTTGAACGTTTGCTTTAGGTCCTAAGTTCGATTCCCTTGTTTTGGATTTTTCCCTATTAATTTTGAATTATGCCCAAATTGAGTCTTTGGGCTTATCTTTTATTTTTGTTGGGTTGCTAACAAGAACGAGCCTACTGGTTTAGTGATAAGGCTTCAGCGTACCCCTAAGTCTTGTATTCGAAACCCGTTGTGCAAAAATGTGAAATATTTTTGTTTCTTGCTATATGTTGGAAGTTGATTTCAATTCGAATTCTATTAAATCTGGTGGGTTGGGATTTGGTTAAAGTTATTCTATTACTTTATTTTTATTTTTTAAAATTTATCAAAATTCCTAATATTCCTCACCAACCAAACTGTCAATTACCCCACTTCTTTTCATGTTTGTTTTTCTTTCCCCTTCTTTTTGCTTCACATTCTCTTTTCTTTCTTTACCATTTGTGATTTCTTCTCTTTGGTTTTTTGTTTCTTTCTAATTGATTTTTGGTTACTGCCATTTTATTTTCCTTTTCATTCGTGCATGTTATTTGCTCTTTAATCCTAGGTCAAGCATAGTGTGAAGAGTGCAAGGATCGAAATCCTCTAGTGGAGCAGTCATTGTTTTGATGATGTTTTTGTGAAGTTAGGGAGTGCATATTGTATGGTTTATCAAATTTATCACTAGGTGCGTGAAACTAACCCAAAAACTAGACTAGAACTTGAAAAAACCCAAAAATAAGGGCTGCTTTCGAAACTACTTTGCGTCACACGGTCGTGTGGCAAGCCGTGTGCACCACACAACCGTGTGATTGGCCATGTGCCAAGCCATGTGGAGCACACAAGTGAGCGTGATTACCCGACCTGAACAGGTTGGTTGTGTGGATCCCATGAACTGGCTTGTTGGGCCGTGTAGGCCTTTTTGGCCAATTTGAAGGCTTAGTTAGAGGCCAGTTAAGGAAGTAAAAAATTGAATTCGTGACCATTTTGTACGCTTATAAAAGCATAAAATTTGGTATGTTACACATGAGTATGCTTAGAAATCATGTTAAGTAAGATTAATTTTGTATAAGCAATATGATATGTTATGACGCATAAAAATATGTTGAGGTATGCATGCCATACAATCCATGTGAAATGTATGTATGTTAATATGATTATGGACAAGTATTGAGGTGGGTTTGATATGATAGAGGAAGTGCATTCTTGTAGTTTTACTGCAAGTTCTGACGGTTAAACCACAATACTTTTCTAGCAGCTCAGCTACATATTTATGAATGGCATACCACCACTTACCGGTGTGATTGGATGGATGGACTCATGAAGTCCTAATTAGTGTGATTGGTTAGTCGAAGATGGTGTGTAGCGGATGGGAGTAGGTTTTGTTCTGATATGTTATAAGTTACTAAAAATATGAAAATTTGTTATGTTATTTGTATATATGTGTATTAGAAGTAAAATTGTGTATGTGGGTCAAGTCATACACTAGGCTTCTAGTTCACTCATTTATTTAATATGTTTCAAGTGATCCTCAGACTTAGGATTTGGCGGCAATTCTGGAGCTTGGTTCAGACATTTTGATTTTTAAGTATGTTTTGGGTTTAATTTTGGACTTTCAGACTTTCGGACTCTTTACTGGTTTTGGGACATTAATTCTGGTTTTGGTATTTATTTTTGCAAACTTATTATTCATAAATGGTATTTTTAACAAGATGCCATAACTGATGAAATACTATGATTTTATAAGTTAAGAACCTTAATGTGTTTTCCACTGCAAGGTTTTGAAAAAAAATACGATGTTAAATGATACAACTGGTTAAGCGAGTAGACTTGTTTTAATAAAATCAATAAAAAGGTTTTATATCAAAGTGCTCTCACACAATTTTCTGAATACTTATGCTTTGATAAATTAATCAATTTTGTCTACACTTAAGTTAAAATTAAGTTTTTACGAGAATTAACAGACAATGTTTTACGTAATGATGTCACCTTTATAATCCGACTGTAATGTTTAGGTTAGGTTTAGGGTATTACATACACGGTTTGCCATACAACTGTGTGCCACATACGGTCACCCCACACGACCATGTGGCCTATTTTATTTTTGATGTAGGATTGCCCGCACGATCTTAGAGAGTTACATAGCCCGGAGATACAGCCATGTGACCCTAAGTTACACGGATTCAAGTTATTACATAGTTTGGCCACACAACCATGTCTTTGTGTCACACAGTGTAGGCTCTGTAACACGGTCGTATGACCCCTATTTTTAGTTTTTTCCATATTTTTTTATTATGTTTCAAATTAGTCCATATTTATTTCTAAACTGTTGTAATATTTTGTAACCTTAATCCGAAAATAGAGACAGGTTAGGTGTGTTACATAAAGGAACTATACTAGTGGCCTAGATAGAAACGAGACGTCACAGAGTTCGTAGCTAAGTGCCTAACATGTCAGCAAGTGAAAGCTGAACATCAGTTCCCTTCTTGGTTGTTACAGCCTATCAAAATAGTTTACCAGAAGTGGGAGCGAATAACGATGGACTTTTTTAGTGAGTTGCCCGTAACACTCGCTAAAAAATATTCAATTCGGGTGATAGTAGACCAATTAACTAAGTTAGCACACTTCTTACCCATCTGTAAGGATTATTCATTACAAAAGCTAGCTAATTTGTATATTTCGGAGATAGTAAGGTTGCATGGGGTGCCCATATCGATTATTTCTGATCGAGATCCCTGTTTTACATTTTAATTCTAGAAGACGCTGCAAGAGTCATTAGGTACTCTTTTTGACTTCAGCACTGCATTGTATCCGTAGTCTGACGAGCAATCGGAATGGGTTATACAAATATTGGTGGATATGTTAAGAGGTTGCATTATTGATTTTGGGGGCAGTTGGAAGGAATATTTGCCTCTAGCAGAATTTGCTTACAATAATAGCTTCCAATCGTGTATCCAGATAGCATTTTATGAGGCCTTGTATGGCTATAAATGCTAAACACCTTTGTGTTAGACTGAACTGGGTGCAAGGAAGTTTTAGGTCTCAAGTTAGTGCAAGAGTCTGACGGAAATGTTAGATTAATATAAGATAGGTTGAAAGCGGCTTCGAATAGACAGAAGTTGTACGTAGATTTAAGAAAGAAGTACATTGAGTAAAATGTCGGCCATCAAGTCTTCCTAAAAGTGTCTCCATGGAGGAAAATGTTGAGGTTAGGTTGAAAGGATAAGTTAAGTCCAAGATTCATAGGACCCTACTGAATTGTTAAAAGATTTGGTCCGATGCCATACCAATTAAAATTACCTTCCAAACCAGATCGAATCCATGATGCTTTCCATGTCTCCATGTCTTCATATTGAGACGATATCAATCCGACCCTTCCCACATTGTTCCGATCAAAAAGATTTAGGTGCGACCGAACTTGTCCTTTGAAGAGGAACCTGTGCAAATTTTAAATCGTGAAGTAAAACTTCTAAGGAGGAAACGAATCCCACTTGTTAAGGTTCTGTGGTGGAACCATGACATCGAAGAGGCCACGTGAGAACTAGAAGATGCAATTTGTCAACAATGCTCCCATCTATTTGAACCAGGTAAATTTCAAGGGCAAAATTTCTTTAAGAAAGGGAGAACTGTAACACCCCAAAATATATAAGGTTAATTGAAATAAATAACCAAAGAATGACCTAGACTTGATGGTTAAGTAGTTAGTGTACTCCTTATAGGTCGTAGGTTCTATCCATTCCTTTTCCATTTCTTTACTTTTCATTTTCAACAAACTAAGATGAAAACAATTCTAAAACAAATTAAAGTTAGAGTAAAAACTTAATAAGAATGGGTAGCAGCCCAAATGGTTAAACATTATCCTTCCCTCTTGCATATTAGGTTCAAGTCGTGCCATTCTTCCCCATTTCCCTTTTATTTTTGGCAGCAATGGGAAATTACCTTACAGTCCTTAGAGTTTTGAAACCCTAAATATTAATCCCTTTTCCTAATTGTATTTGAATTTTTGTTTGTTTTTCCAAACCAAAAACAAATTATTTCTTTTCCCTTATTTTTTCCCATCTCTCTTATAACACTTTTTACCCATATTTGACGTCGGAATAAGGTACGAGGCATTACTGGACTTAAACACAAGCAAACATGCATTTACGAGTCATAATTTTGGCACCAAATTAAAAATGTTCAACAACCAATCATATCGTCCCTAAGTTAAGCCTTTGAGGCCCAAAACATGCTTTGGAAGCGATTGGGGACTAAACTGAGAATTTTTAACAAATTTTACACCACTTAGAAAAATTTTCATGTTTTAAGCGCCACATGCACGTGTGGCTTGGGACACGCCCTTGTAGGTAGGCCTTGTGGTCATACATGCCCGTGTCTCTAACCTGTGTAACTCTCTGTTTGTCACCCAAGAACAAATTGAAGTCACACGGGCAAGACACACACCCGTGTCCTGAGGTCGTGTCCTTCACGCGGCTGAGACACATGACTGTGTCTCATGCCGATGTGCTCGATACTAAGCATTTTGTTTTGCAACAATTTAGGTGCAAAGGACACACGACCGAATCACACGCCCATGGGGCTAACCATGTGTCACACATGGCCTAGACACATGCCTGCATGTCTGCCCATGTGGACAATAATAAGGCTATTTACCAAGCCATTTGCAGCCCTTATTCACACATGCACTTACCCCATACATACTTAGGCAACCAAAACATCCACATTCATGGTTAAAACATATCAACTTTATATCTTTATCTAACATATTCACTACATTTTATTAAACCCTAAATCAAACATACAAATCTCACATTCATTAGGCTTCATTCAATTACTATCTAGTTACCAAATTAAACTCAAATTTCTCATTTCATCAATAGGTCAGAATTCCAAACATTACACAAACATGCCATAAATCACATTTCCAAATATTTCATATTCACCAAGCATACCATGACCATATCACCATAGACATTGACACATATATGAATATACTTAGGCTTACAACCATGTTATCCAATATAAGCCAACTTACATGGCCAAATAGCAAAACAAGCCTTTGACGATTACAGGCCATTACATTGACTAAAATCATTTGATGTATATAACAAAATGACCAATATATGTGACAGCCCAAAATTGACCCTAGTCGGGAAGTGGTTTCGGGACCGCTAAACCGAGTCACCGAAAGGTTTGAATGTGATGTTTATTATCTAGAATATGTAATAATGAATGTGTGAAAATTTCAAGCTTCGATTTGGTCGATTGCATGTGAATTTAGTCAATAGGACTTATATGAGAAAATTTTAAAATGTGATAGGTCAATGCATGAGGACCTATTAGTGCATGTGGAAGAAAAAGGGGACTTGCATGTCAAATTCCCCCTCCCTAATATGTAGTGGCCGGCCATGCTATGGGTGGAAACATGTTGGGAACATGTTGGCCTAGTGAGGTATGTAGGATAAAATATAATAAGAAGTATGGGGAAATAAAGAAATGGAAAAAGGAAAGGATGGGTGGTAATTGTTTCTTTCCTCCCCTTTTGCCGTGAAAGTAAGAAGGAAAAACAAAAAAAAAAGTGTCCATCTTTCTTCATTTCCCCTTGGCCGAATGTTCTAAAGAAGAAAGAAAAAAATTTGTTCATCTTTTATCATCCTTGGCCGAAAATGCTAAAAGGAAGGGGGAAGAGCTTGAGAAAATCGGCTATGGTGGTTTGCTAGACTAAGGTATGTTTGATGTTGTCTTTGAGATGCATGCATGTTTTAAATAGCCCATGTTCAAACCTTGAATCTTGTTGATAACATGAGCAATCGGTCATGAGAAAGTGTTCAAGGAATGGTTGTTGTTCATGTTATTTGGATGAGAAATGGTGAGTTTTGTGGTTTCATGTTAAAGTTAGGTGAATGATGATAGAGGAATGTTTGAACTATAAAAAGAATCGGCTACCTTGTTATGAGCTAGGGCCGAATGTGAGTTTGGTTGTGTTTGAATGTTACATGCTTGGTAGAATGGTGGATGAAGGTGCCGAATGTATGTTGGATTGATAGAGTCTCCAAATTAATTTTATGTGTGTATGCATGACCGAATATACGTGGTCACATGAGTAAGGAAGTGAGTTATTTGATATGTGGTAAAAGTTAAGTACTAAATCGAAGGTTGCTAAAATTGCCATTTCTTAGCCGAATATGTGCTTGATCAATGAAGGAATTGTTGAAGAATATAGGTGAACTTGGTGAGAGCAATCGGCCTAGTGTATAAATGATATGAAGATTTTAGGAAATTGTTTTGGTTAGGTGTATGTATGATTAAGTATATTCGGCAATATACTTAAAGTGGGTACATGATATTACATTATAACTATTGAGCTTAAGTATATGGATATGTGTATATGTGGTCATACAATGACATCTTGGTTTGAAAATTTAATGATGTGTGATTGCCGAATGTGATAAATAAATTCATGTTATTGAGTTAAATATTGAATACTCTTATTTGTGTTATTTAAGCTCAAGAACCTAAAGGAGAGGCGTCCAACAAGGGGAAATCGAAGGTCATCGAGTAGCCCACTCGGAATTATTTTACCCAACATAAAGTAAGTCATTAAGCATGTAGTGGGTATTATTTCAAATGGTCATAATGTGTATGTATTGATGCTGATTGGAATGAATAAATATACATATATATATGCATGTACGTATGTGATGATGAAATTGTTGAATGAATGAAAAGAGGTAAGATGTACTGAGTTGTTGATCTCGGCACTAAACGTGCGGGATAACCATTTATGACCATGAGATTGGCGCTAAGTGCGCGGGATTAAATTGTACAGCACTAAGTGTGCGATTCAACTATGTTGCACTAAGTGTGCGAAATGAATATGATGCACTAAGTGTGCGAATTGACCATGCGGCACTAAGTGTGCGAGTCTAACTATGTAGCACTAAGTGTGCGATTTGATTACGTGGCACGAAGTGTGCGAGTTGATTGTATAGCACTGAGTGTGCGGGCTCAATATACATTCGTGAATCATTATGGACACTATGTGTGCGACACTATTGAGTCGATCGCGGACAGCGGGTCGGGTAAGTGTCTTGAGCACGTGGTTAATAGGTGCTATGCTTATACTTGGTGTTGAGCTCGGTAAGTTCGAACCTATGTGACATATATACTTGAAGTCACGTACATAAAATTTATCGTAGGATGGGTGAAAGGCCGTATAGTCGTTTGATTGTAACGAAAATAAATTGATTTATGAAATTGCTTCAATGTCCTATTGATGAGTATATAGAATGTGAATGCATGAATTGATATGAAATTGAATTGAGAGGTTGGAGGAACTATGGTATGGTTCGGTATGGATGGAGTAAATTGTCTCGTTCTATTTTGTTTCCTCTTGTGATAATGTTGTTGATAGATGGTAGTGCATTGCTTATGACTTACTGAGTTATAAACTCACTCGATGTTTCCTTGTCACCCATTATAGGTTGCTTGGACTCATCTATTTTTGCAGGGTCGGGCCGTCATCGAAGTCATCACACCGGATAGCAAGTTTTGGTACTTTCTTCTTAGCGTGTTTAGAAGATCATTTTGGCATGTATAAGCTAGTACGTTGTGTTTGAATTATGGCATGTAAACTTTAAGCCATGCGAAAATGGCACGAATGTTCGATTGAATTGGATCAAGGGTAGGCATGAAATGGACCTAGTTACTTTCGTAACAGATGCTGGCAGCAGCAGTGTCATGAGATTGAAAAATCACTAAAAATAGTAGGAGTGGAATTAATTGATGAATAAATTATGTAATCGAAGCTCGATGAGTCTTCTTTCATGAGGAAGTAACGAAAAGATCATATGGGCAGTATATTAAGAGATAATCAGATTTTAGTGGGACAGGGCCAGAACGGTTTCTGGATTCCCTGCTCCGACTTTGGAAATTCATTATAAATTAACCAGAGATAATTAGGGGTCGTACCATATATGTACAGATTCCACTCTGAGTCTAGTTTTCATAGAAACAAACGGCAACAGTATTGAAGCCCCGTGCAGAGAGATATCCAGGTCGTAATGGGCAAAGGTCAGTGTAGTCGACCCCTGCAACTTGGGGGACTTTGACTAATAAACTGTACTAATTGGCCCAACCAAAAATTCAAAAAAAAATACATAGATGGGCACATGAGTCTAGTTTCTGGGAAAAATTACGAAACTGATTTTCGAGTTACGAAACTCAAGATATGATTTTTAAAACGACTAGTACACAGATTGGGCAGTGTCTGGAAAATAAATTTTGTAAGAGGTTAAAGCCAGTTAACACCTCGTGTTCGACTCCGGTGTCGGTTTCGGGTTCGGGGTGTTACATTTTATTGGTATCAGAGCCAGGGTTTAGTCGGTTCTAGGACTTCCATAGCACGTATGAGTCTAGCTATACATGCCATAATGTTAATGTTTAAAAGGGTGATGACTTCTGACGGTTGAAATGTTTTTGTCTTGATTAGTAAATGGATCCCGATGAAGAAAGAACCCTAGCGGATGACGTTGAGAGCGTAGCGGCTACTCCTGCACAAGGGACGCCGCCTGTTGAACCTCAGTCATCTGCGAATAATCAAGGTGAGGGGGCTAAACAAGCCTTCTTTACCATGATGAATGAGTGGGTCGCGCAATATGCCCGAGCCAACCCGGCTGTCCAACAATTCCCAAATTTGAATAACCCACCCCAAGAGCCTATAAGGCCGTCAGTCGCTGATCCTGTGAGGCTGAGTAAGCCACCTGTAGACTTGATTAGGAAGCGTGGGGCCGAGGAGTTCAAGGCCATAGTAACTGATGATGCCGAAAGGGCCGAGTTCTGGCTTGATAACACCATTCGGGTGTTCGATGAATTGTCATGCACACCCGATGAATGTCTAAAATGTGCTGTATCTTTGTTGCGAGACTCTGCCTACTATTGGTGGAGGACCTTGATTTCCATAGTCCCGAACGAGCAAGTAACTTGGGACTTCTTTCAAACGGAATTCCGGAAGAAATTTATTAGCCAACGGTTCATTGACCAGAAGCGTAAGGAGTTCTTGGAACTCAAGCAAGGCCGTATGACTGTATCTGAATACGAACATGAATTCGGAAGACTTAGTAGGTATGCCCGGGAGTGTGTAGCTGATGAGGCTGCTGTGTGCAAAAGATTCGAGGAAGGATTGAATGAAGATTTAAAGCTACTAATGGGTATTTTGGAAATAAAGGAATTCGTAACACTAGTCGAACGAGCCTGCAAGGCGGAGGAACTTGGAAAGGAGAAGAGGAAGGCTGAATTTGAAGCTAGAGATTATCGTAAAAGATCGACGAGTAAAGCTCCGTTCTCAGCTGTGAAGAAGTTCAGGGAGGACATTAATAAGTCGAGGGCGACTGCGGGAATTTCCATCAGGGCAAGACCATCGATGGGCTCCCGAGCTACTTCGGTAGCTAGTGTGGGCAATAATCGTCACGAGAAACCTGAATGTCCCCAATGTGGAAGACGACACCTAGGTGAATGTTGGGGCAAGTCTACTAACAGGGCCTGTTACGGATGCGGTTCGAAGGACCACTTCATTAGAGATTGCACGGAGCTGGATGAGAAGAATAAGATTCAAGGTGCAAGACCTAGTGGAGTGACATCTAGAGGTAGACCACCGAGAATTTTAGGAGGCAGGGGTGGTAGTCAGAGGGGGGACTCTGATATGGCCGATCGCGCCGAGAACCGTACTCCTGCTAGAGCGTATGCCATTCACGCACGAGAGGAGGCATCCTCCCCCGACGTCATCACTGGTACCTTCACTCTCTTTGATACTAATGTGATTGCATTGATTGACCCTGGCTCTACTCATTCATATGTATGCAAAACCTTAGCATCCAGTAAGACTCTACCTGTTGAGTCTACTGAGCTAGTAATTCGAGTGTCAAACCCTTTGGGTCAATGCGTACTTGTTGATAAAGTGTGTAAGAGATGCCCTCTAATAATCCGAGAATCCTGTTTTCCGGCCGATTTGATGCTTTTGCCGTTCGACGAGTTTGATGTTATTCTTGGTTTGGATTGGTTAACCGCGCATGATGCGGTTGTGAATTGCAAAAGCAAGACTATCGATTTGAGGTGCGCGAATGACGAAATAATCCGAGTTGAGTCTGCGGACTTAAGGGGGTTGCCAGCTGTAATATCAGCAATGTTGGCCCAGAAATATGTAAGGAAAGGGTGCGAGGCATACCTCGCGTATGTACTTGATGACAAGGAGTTAGAAAAGAAACCCGAGTCGGTGCCGGTGGTTTGTGAATACCCGGATGTTTTTCCTGAAGAGTTACCGGGTTTGCCACCTGTTCGGGAAGTAGAGTTTGGAATTGAGCTTGTACCTGGAACTACGCCAATTTCGATCGCTCCGTATCGTATGGCACTAACCGAGTTAAAAGAGTTGAAAGCTCGTTGCAAGAATTGACGGATAGAGGCTTCGCTCGACCGAGTTTCTCACCTTGGGGTGCACCAGTATTGTTCGTGAAAAAGAAGGACGGAACCATGAGGTTGTGCATTGACTATCGTCAACTGAATAAAGTGACGATAAAGAATAAGTATCCATTACCGCGTATTGATGATCTGTTCGATCAATTAAAGGGAGCATCGGTGTTTTCAAAGATAGATTTGAGATCGGGTTATTATCAGTTGCGGATTTGAGATTCGGACGTACCCAAAACTGCTTTCAGAACGAGGTACGGTCACTACGAGTTCTTAGTGATGCCGTTTGGGCTCACTAATGCCCCTGCGGTGTTTATGGATCTGATGAATCGGATCTTCAGGCCGTATTTGGATCGGTTTGTAGTTGTGTTTATTGATGACATCTTGGTCTATTCAAGGGATGAGGCCGAACATGCTGAGCATCTGAGGCAAGTGTTGCAAATTTTGCGGGATAAGCAGTTATATGCTAAGTTCAGTAAGTGTGAGTTCTGGTTAAGAGAGGTTAGCTTCTTGGGTCATGTGGTATCCGCATCGGGTATTCGAGTTGACCCGAGCAAAATTTCAGCCATACTTAACTGGAAGCCTCCGAGAAATGTTACCGAAGTCCGGAGCTTTCTAGGGCTCGCCGGTTATTACCGACGATTTGTCAAAGGTTTCTCGATGATAGCCACACC
The DNA here is from genome assembly GCF_007990345.1 of Gossypium hirsutum. Taxonomy (NCBI): domain Eukaryota; kingdom Viridiplantae; phylum Streptophyta; class Magnoliopsida; order Malvales; family Malvaceae; genus Gossypium; species Gossypium hirsutum. The sequence goes on along the minus strand of NC_053434.1, from coordinate 88,789,118 downwards.
AATGACGAAGCTACTTCAGAAGGATGTTAAGTTCGAATGGACGGAGAAATGCCAGAAAAGTTTCGATCAACTGAAAACTCATCTGACTGAAGCTCCAATTTTGGTGCAACCCGAATCGGGTAAAAAGTTTGTTGTTTATAGTGACGCATCCCTACTTGGGTTGGGTTGCGTATTGATGCAAGAAGGTCGAGTTGTGGCCTATGCGTCAAGACAATTGAAGCCACACGAGAGGAATTATCCGACCCATGATCTCGAACTAGCCGCCATTGTGTTTGCATTGAAAATATGGCGACATTATTTGTTTGGTGAGAAGTGCCATGTGTTTTCGGATCACAAAAGTCTCAAATATTTGATGACTCAACGAGACTTGAATCTGCGACAAAGACGTTGGCTTGAGTTGTTGAAAGATTACGAGCTTGTCATTGATTACCACCCGGGAAAGGCTAATGTGGTTGCGGACGCCTTAAGCCGGAAATCACTGTTTGCTTTGCGAGCAATGAATGTACACTTGTCTGTTCTACCTGACAATGTGTTAGTAGCTGAACTAAAAGCCAAACCATTATTGACTCATCAAATTCGTGAAGCTCAGAAAGTCGATGATGAATTGGTTGCAAAACGAGCTGAGTGTGTTCCGAACAAGGAATCGGAGTTTCGGATTGATGATGATGGTTGTTTGAGGTTTAGAAGTCATTTGTGTGTTCCAAGGAATTCAGAACTCATTCCGATGATTCTGAACGAAGCCCATTGTAGCCGAATGTCAATTCACCCGGGGAGCACGAAAATGTACAACGACTTGAAACGTCGGTTTTGGTGGCATGGTATGAAGCGAGACATCTCCGACTTTGTTTCGAGATGTTTAATATGTCAACAAGTGAAAGCGGAACATCAAGTGCCTTCAGGGTTACTTCAGCCGATCATGATACCCGAGTGGAAATGGGACCGAGTCACAATGGACTTTGTGTCCGGACTGCCATTGTCCGCAAGTAAGAAGGATGCGATTTGGGTTGTTGTTGATAGGTTGACTAAGTCGGCTCACTTTATCCCCGTGCGTACGGATTTTTCATTGGATAAACTAGCCGAATTGTATGTTTCTCAGATTGTGAGATTACATGGAGTACCTATTTCTATCATGTCGGATAGAGATCCGAGATTCACCTCGCGATTTTGGAAGAAATTGCAAGAAGCTTTGGGTACCCAGCTGCATTTTAGCACCGCTTTTCATCCCCAAACCGATGGTCAATCCGAGCGGATAATTCAGATACTCGAGGATATGCTGAGATGCTGCATCCTTGAGTTTAGTGGTTCATGGGAACGGTATGTACCTTTGATTGAATTCGCTTACAACAATAGTTTTCAATCAAGTATTAAGATGGCACCTTACGAGGCTTTGTACGGTCGTAAATGCCGTACACCATTGTTTTGGACCGAGCTCGGTGAAAGTAAAATTTTCGGAGTTGATTTGATTAAAGATGCCGAACAAAAAGTAAAAGTAATCCGTGAAAGTTTGAAGGCAGCCACAGATCGTCAGAAATCGTATGCGGATCTGAAACGGAAGGACATTGAATATCAGGTGGGAGATAAAGTGTTCCTTAAAGTTTCGCCTTGGAAAAAGGTACTTAGGTTTGGCCGTAAGGGCAAGTTGAGCCCGAGATTTATTGGGCCGTACGAAATCTCCGAACGAGTGGGGCCAGTTGCGTATAGATTGATTTTGCCCCCTGAGCTTGAAAAGATTCACGATGTCTTTCATGTTTCGATGCTTCGACGCTATCGATCTGATCCGTCGCATATAATTAGCCCATCAGAGGTTGAAATTCAAGACGATATGAGTTATGAAGAAGAACCGATACGTATCCTAGCTCGTGAGGTGAAGGAGTTGCGAAACAAAAAGGTTCCGTTAGTGAAGGTGTTATGGCTCAAACATGGGATCGAGGAAGCTACTTGGGAAACCGAGAGTTCGATGAAAGAACGATACCCAAACCTACTTACTGGTAAGCTTTTCGAGGACGAAAATTTCTTAAGTGGGGGAGAGTTGTGACAGCCCAAAATTGACCCTAGTCGGGAAGTGGTTTCGGGACCGCTAAACCGAGTCACCGAAAGGTTTGAATGTGATGTTTATTATCTAGAATATGTAATAATGAATGTGTGAAAATTTCAAGCTTCGATTTGGTCGATTGCATGTGAATTTAGTCAATAGGACTTATATGAGAAAATTTTAAAATGTGATAGGTCAATGCATGAGGACCTATTAGTGCATGTGGAAGAAAAAGGGGACTTGCATGTCAAATTCCCCCTCCCTAATATGTAGTGGCCGGCCATGCTATGGGTGGAAACATGTTGGGAACATGTTGGCCTAGTGAGGTATGTAGGATAAAATATAATAAGAAGTATGGGGAAATAAAGAAATGGAAAAAGGAAAGGATGGGTGGTAATTGTTTCTTTCCTCCCCTTTTGCCGTGAAAGTAAGAAGGAAAAACAAAAAAAAAGTGTCCATCTTTCTTCATTTCCCCTTGGCCGAATGTTCTAAAGAAGAAAGAAAAAAATTTGTTCATCTTTTATCATCCTTGGCCGAAAATGCTAAAAGGAAGGGGGAAGAGCTTGAGAAAATCGGCTATGGTGGTTTGCTAGACTAAGGTATGTTTGATGTTGTCTTTGAGATGCATGCATGTTTTAAATAGCCCATGTTCAAACCTTGAATCTTGTTGATAACATGAGCAATCGGTCATGAGAAAGTGTTCAAGGAATGGTTGTTGTTCATGTTATTTGGATGAGAAATGGTGAGTTTTGTGGTTTCATGTTAAAGTTAGGTGAATGATGATAGAGGAATGTTTGAACTATAAAAAGAATCGGCTACCTTGTTATGAGCTAGGGCCGAATGTGAGTTTGGTTGTGTTTGAATGTTACATGCTTGGTAGAATGGTGGATGAAGGTGCCGAATGTATGTTGGATTGATAGAGTCTCCAAATTAATTTTATGTGTGTATGCATGACCGAATATACGTGGTCACATGAGTAAGGAAGTGAGTTATTTGATATGTGGTAAAAGTTAAGTACTAAATCGAAGGTTGCTAAAATTGCCATTTCTTAGCCGAATATGTGCTTGATCAATGAAGGAATTGTTGAAGAATATAGGTGAACTTGGTGAGAGCAATCGGCCTAGTGTATAAATGATATGAAGATTTTAGGAAATTGTTTTGGTTAGGTGTATGTATGATTAAGTATATTCGGCAATATACTTAAAGTGGGTACATGATATTACATTATAACTATTGAGCTTAAGTATATGGATATGTGTATATGTGGTCATACAATGACATCTTGGTTTGAAAATTTAATGATGTGTGATTGCCGAATGTGATAAATAAATTCATGTTATTGAGTTAAATATTGAATACTCTTATTTGTGTTATTTAAGCTCAAGAACCTAAAGGAGAGGCGTCCAACAAGGGGAAATCGAAGGTCATCGAGTAGCCCACTCGGAATTATTTTACCCAACATAAAGTAAGTCATTAAGCATGTAGTGGGTATTATTTCAAATGGTCATAATGTGTATGTATTGATGCTGATTGGAATGAATAAATATACATATATATATATATGCATGTACGTATGTGATGATGAAATTGTTGAATGAATGAAAAGAGGTAAGATGTACTGAGTTGTTGATCTCGGCACTAAACGTGCGGGATAACCATTTATGACCATGAGATTGGCGCTAAGTGCGCGGGATTAAATTGTACAGCATTAAGTGTGCGATTCGACTATGTTGCACTAAGTGTGCGAAATGAATATGATGCACTAAGTGTGCGAATTGACCATGCGGCACTAAGTGTGCGAGTCTAACTATGTAGCACTAAGTGTGCGATTTGATTACGTGGCACGAAGTGTGCGAGTTGATTGTATAGCACTGAGTGTGCGGGCTCAATATACATTCGTGAATCATTATGGACACTATGTGTGCGACACTATTGAGTCGATCGCGGACAGCGGGTCGGGTAAGTGTCTTGAGCACGTGGTTAATAGGTGCTATGCTTATACTTGGTGTTGAGCTCGGTAAGTTCGAACCTATGTGACATATATACTTGAAGTCACGTACATAAAATTTATCGTAGGATGGGTGAAAGGCCGTATAGTCGTTTGATTGTAACGAAAATAAATTGATTTATGAAATTGCTTCAATGTCCTATTGATGAGTATATAGAATGTGAATGCATGAATTGATATGAAATTGAATTGAGAGGTTGGAGGAACTATGGTATGGTTCGGTAAGGATGGAGTAAATTGTCTCGTTCTATTTTGTTTCCTCTTGTGATAATGTTGTCGATAGATGGTAGTGCATTGCTTATGACTTACTGAGTTATAAACTCACTCGATGTTTCCTTGTCACCCATTATAGGTTGCTTGGACTCATCTATTTTTGCGGGGTCGGGCCGTCATCGAAGTCATCACACCGGATAGCAAGTTTTGGTACTTTCTTCTTAGCGTGTTTAGAAGATCATTTTGGCATGTATAAGCTAGTACGTTGTGTTTGAATTATGGCATGTAAACTTTAAGCCATGCGAAAATGGCACGAATGTTCGATTGAATTGGATCAAGGGTAGGCATGAAATGGACCTAGTTACTTTCGTAACAGATGCTGGCAGCAGCAGTGTCATGAGATTGAAAAATCACTAAAAATAGTAGGAGTGGAATTAATTGATGAATAAATTATGTAATCGAAGCTCGATGAGTCTGCTTTCATGAGGAAGTAACGAAAAGATCATATTGGCAGTATATTAAGAGATAATCAGATTTTAGTGGGACAGGGCCAGAACGGTTTCTGGATTCCCTGCTCCGACTTTGGAAATTCATTATAAATTAACCAGAGATAATTAGGGGTCGTACCATATATGTACAGATTCCTCTCTGAGTCTAGTTTTCATAGAAACAAACGTCAACAGTATTGAAGCCCCGTGCAGAGAGATATCCAAGTCGTAATGGGAAAAGGTCAGTGTAGTCGACCCCTGCAACTTGGGGGACTTTGACTAATAAACTGTACTAATTGGCCCAACCAAAAATTCAAAAAAAAAAATACATAGATGGGCACATGAGTCTAGTTTCTGGGAAAAATTACGAAACTGATTTTCGAGTTACGAAACTCAAGATATGATTTTTAAAACGACTAGTACACAGATTGGGCAGTGTCTGGAAAATAAATTTTGTAAGAGGTTAAAGCCAGTTAACACCTCGTGTTCGACTCCGGTGTCGGTTTCGGGTTCGGGGTGTTACAATATACATGCCATAACTTAAAATACTTGAATTTATCAATACCCAAAATGATAGCTTGATAGTGTGATAGAATCTCCGGTGATCTCCAAATCGAGCTAGCTTAATAACCCTATAACATAAGGGAAAATAAAGGGGTAAGCTATATAGCTTAGTAAGTCCGTGTGAAAATAATAAGCAACTTTTATTAATCTTTTATCAAGTCCAACAATTTAAACACAAGATAGTACTAATAGCCATGAATTTCATAGTTATAATTTTTTTCCAGTCATAATGTTTACTCTATTAACTCATAAGCATAATCTAACATATCTTGGCATTAGCTAACAATCGTAACCTCTCCTTTGTAACATATTACAACAATTAACAAGTCATTTCAAACCTCAAAGTAAACATGCACATGAATTATGAGTATTCTCATTTCAAGCATATATTTTAACATCTTTCAATTGTTCCAAGTTCATATCTTCTCAAACTTCCATAATCATTTTAATAGGCAATTATACCAATCTTTCTTTTTTCTCATATCCGATGAATTACAATTGGTGTGAATAAAACATGTTATATCATAACTCAATTTGGCTCAAAAACCAATTACACAATCGCCAACCAAATTTACCATGTATTTCATACATCACAAATATAGACCAATAATCACAAGGCTTTCACAAAAAAATTCTCATGGAAACCATGAACTCACAATATCATGAAGTCAATGCTTATAAACTTTTGTACATACCTATACAAATTCGTAATACTTACATGCTCTTTCTCTTCTTTGACATACCCATTGAATTTCCCGTTGAACCACTTGGAATACTAAAAGATACTCGGGAATCTCGTACTCGCAGTACCATACCAATGCCATATCCCAGATATGGTCTTACATGTAATCTCATATCGATGCCAATAGCCAGCTATGGTCTTACACGAAGTCTCATATCAATGCCATATCCCAGATATGGTCTTACACGTCATCTTAGTAACCCTAATGTCATGACATTTGTATCCTATCTATTCCTAAGGTTCAACTGGGACTTTCGCTGTATCGAACCTCTACCGGTCATTTTCGTAGTGTCGTACTCAATAACATTCATATTTTATTTCAATAACATTCACATTTTATTTCAATAATATAGAATTTACCACAATAATATCAATTAAGAAATTATACATATATAATTTACTGCTTATTAAACATACGAACTTACCTCAGCATAAAAATGATGAAAAGGGCATAACTGTCAAATACTTGTTTTCCCCCGTTCTAGGTCCGAACCTTATTTTTCTTGATCTATAATATCACATTTAACTTATTTAATCATTATACTATTCAAATCAGCCCAAAATCACATTATGGCAAAAATTATATTTTTGGCTCTAAAGTTTCACATTTTTACATTTTAGTCCCTAGGGTCTTAAAATGATTTTTGTCAAATTTATTCAGTACCTAAGCCTAGCCTAATCTTTATTGTACTCATAACAGCCCATATTTTTCATTAAATCACACTTTTACTACTTATTTTATAACTTTTATAAATAGGTCCTTTTAGCCATTTTCATCGAAAATCACTTAGCAAAATTCATTTATCATACACCAAACATACATTTCCACTACAACAAAACAGGCTTTTAGCAGTGTTTTTAGCGGCCCTAGGACTAAAATCGCCTCAAAAGTTATACATTATGGCTCTAGTAGGAAAACGCCGCAAAAGGTCAAACATTAGTGGCGTTTATGAAAAAAATGCCACTATAGATCGATCATTAGCTGCACTTTTTGAAAAACGCCACTATAGATCGAGCATTAGCGACACTTTTTGAAAAATGTGGCAAAAAATTAAGCAAAATGTCGTCGCTTTGTTTTGCCCAAATTAAAACACAAAAGTCCTTAATACTTGAAATCCCTTACTTTTTTCCCAATTTTATTTGCCCCAAGTCTCTCTCAATCTTCATTTCGCTTTGTCTCAAAGATACCCTATAACCTCTTTTTCCTTTTTTTTAATCTAGCAAAAGAGTTATGATCTGGGTTGCTTCATTTTTTTATTTGCTTTTGCTTCTTTAGTTTTTTCATATCCAACCTCCAAATCGACTTTCAAAATTTCATCTGAGTTTTACTAGGTTTAATAATTTCTTCATTCTTTTCAAATTTTCAGATAGTTAAATTTTGGTTCCTTATTAAATTTAAATTACTTTCATATTTAATTTTCTTTTGCGGTGGTGTACAAGCATGTTGTTCTCCCCCTTGAAGTGGCCAAACTTCTCCCCAAGAATCGCTTACTCTCTGAAGTATTATTTTAGGGTTTTACACATGTCACTGTTTATAACTTATTTTTGTATTTTTCCAAAAATGTCCATCTTTTTAAAGTAGTTTTGTTTAATTTAATAATTTCCTCAAGTTTTCATCTGAAATAGTTTGCTTTATCGGTTGTCTATTTAGAAATTTATTTATTTATGACCATAATTTATGAGTTTCAATTTTGATTTTGATTGTTCATGATTTATGAAATGTAAATAACTGTCCCGCAACTAAGCAACTCATTGCCTTTACTACTTACTTGTTTTTTGTCCCAATTTTCCATCTTTTCGTAGTAGCTTGAGTTTTCATATGCTTGTTTCACAAATGTGATTTTGTGTTGTAGGCAACTAATTGTTCCTATACTTGCCCAAATGCATAACTTGAGACCTCTTCCTTTTATGACTCTTGTCCTATAGGATGAGTTTCTTGGTTTTTTAAAGTATGAATGAAATAGAAAAGGCTCAAAATTGTGTTGTAGGAGACTAGTTGTTCGTATACACTTGTACGGTGTAAATGCTACGCTGGCTTCTTCCTCTTACTACATATATGTGTATGTTGAGATGTGTTTCTTACTTTTTTTTTCATTCCTTTTAACTCCCTGTTCTAAATCTAGACTATCTATTATTCTATGTGTAAGAGTTGCGTTGCTTTGTTCGTTTCGTTGTCATGACTTGGTACTCTTAAATATGTGTTTCTGCTTGCTCTATGCACATCTATCTTTTGTTTCTCCTAAAACATTGATTGGAACTACAACCTACCAAGTTTATTTCACGCATAGAGGAAGAATTCTTTTATTATTATCTTCTACTTGTGTATTCATACAATTTTATTGATTCTTCGTTTCTTACATGGAACTACAATCTACCAAGCTTGTGGTCTGTTTTTCACTATGCATGAGTGTGAACTGTGAATACGGCTAATAAATAATTTAAACTATTGAATGTATCTATAAAAGAATACAAATGATTTTGAAATTTTAACTACCAGCTTGTTTAATAGGTGTTTAATTTAATTTTGAATGTACCAGCTTGTTTAGATGGGCTAAATTATTCTTTTACTTTATTTTATATCATTTAATACTTGATATAATATGTCATTGACACAAAGTAGTGGACTTCATGTCTCTTCATACTCCCATGTGCCTATAGTGGATGTATAAATTTGTTAGATGTGAAGAAGATCTGTTGAAATTAAGCTTCAAGATTAGTTGCAGCATCTCTCTTTTCTGTCTCTATCTCATGCAGGCAAGAAGTATTATGGAGAGATATTTGTAGGTGTTGTTGGGTGTCTGGTCAATGTGAATTTTACCTTCATTTGAACTTTGTTAAAACTTGAAATGCTTCAAAAATTATTGGTTTTACCTATGAATTTTTCCTTCATTTGTTTTTTTATTATGTTTTAGTTGTAGAAATTAAAATATTTGAAAAAAATGTACTTATTCATTAATTTACATTTGAGATAACCTTGATTCTAAAACCATGGTTTTGAATACTTTTCAGCTTATTAAGAGAGTAAGATAGCATCCAATTTCACAGCCATGTCATCAGTTGGCTTATTCATTGAACCTAATGGTTTGGTCATGGATAAGAAGCTTTCATCTTCTTCCAACAGATTTTCATCTTTAGCATCAATTTCTTCATCTTCATTTCTTGAAGTATTAGAGGGAGAAATGGACTGAGGAAGAGCATCAGAGGTTTCTTGAAGCTTTAAGGTTGTATGGTCGTGGCTGGCGCTAAATAGAAGGTAAGTGCACAATGAGTTGAACTGATTTACTTATCTTTTCCATGTTCACTATGGTTTGAACAGTTTAAGTTACTCTTGTTTTCTTGCAGAGCATGTAGGCACCAAATCTGCAGTTCAAATTCAAAGCCATGCTCAAAAGTTTTTCTCTAAGGTTCATTACTTTGAGTTCATTACAAGATTTCCTTGATTAAGTACATGTATTATATCTTTTATTACCAAGATTTACTTAATTAAGAAAATGCATTGTATGTTTTATTACCTTGCAATGTGTATAGTCATAGGCAAGTCCTCCTAGTCAGCCTGTTTCTCATATGCATACTTTCTAATTGTGGTTTTAGGTTGTCCGGGAGTCAAATGGTGGCTTTCATGGTTCCATTAAACCAATAGTGATACAGCCTCCTCGTATAAAAAGAAAGCCAGTACATTCATATCCCCGCAAATCTATCGATTTAGTCAAAGGAATATTCATTAGCAGAATATTCATTAGCAGCTTAATCAATTTAAATAATCAATGTTGATATTTCACATGGGAATGGATATTCAAATCTTATACTTTACATGGTTATGATTTAAGTCATTATTTCATTTAAGTAACTTCATTATAATATCTTATGTTATTGATATCTTTATATTTAATCCAATTTTTATTATTTATTTTAGTTTTGATTATAAATTTTTATTTTTATTTTAATATTTACGATAACTTGAGTTCTAACTTTTGGATTTTAATTGTGTTATTAATTTATTATTTTAAATTCTAAATTTAAATTCATTAATTTTTATATTTTGTTTTAAAGCTAAAATTTTCATAGAAAATTTAATTTAAATAATTTTTTTATTTATACTTAAAAGTATATAGTTTAAAGTTCAAATTTCAAAAATAAAACATAATATAATATTTATCATAGAAATAAATATTATTTGATTAAAATAATTTTTTTAAAGGTTATGTTCTTTAACGGCATTTGTGGGAAAAACGCCACTAAAGGTCATGTTTTATAGAGGCGTTTGTGGGAAAAGTGCCGCTAAAGGTCATGTTCTATAGCGACGTTTGTGGGAAAGTGCTGCTAAAGCTCATGTCCTATAGTGGCGTTTGTGGGAAAAGTGCCGCTAAAGCTCATGTCCTATAGCAGCGTTTTTCCACATAAACGCCACAAATTTTAGCGGCGTTAACTATAGCTATTTTTTTTGCAGCACTTATCAAAACGCCGCAAATCGCCTCTAAAGGTCATGTTCTATAGCACGTTTTTGGGAAAAGCGCCGCTAAAGGTCATGTTTTATAGAGGCGTTTGTGGGAAAAGTGCCGCTAAAGGTCATGTTCTATAGCGGCGTTTGTGGGAAAGTGCTGCTAAAGCTCATGTCCTATAGTGGCGTTTGTGGGAAAAGTGCCGCTAAAGCTCATGTCCTATAGCAGCATTTTTCCACATAAACGCCACAAATTTCAGCGGCGTTAACTATAGCTGTTTTTTTTTTGTAGCACTTATCAAAACGCCGCAAATAGTTTTAGTAGGGCTTATAAGTGCCGCTATAGGCAAAAAAAATACCGCTAAAAACCTGTTTTGCTGTAGTGTTCCTACCATTAGACATCAAAATACACAAATATCCATCATGGGTAAAATTTAGACCTTGATTATTTCTTAAATTAGTGGTAGAAATAGATAGACCATGTTACAAGGATTTCAAAAACATAAAAATCATTAAGAACGGGGCTAGAACAGACTTACAGTCGAGCTTGGAAGCTTGAAAAACCCTAGCCATGGTTTCTTCTTGGTACATTCGGCCATGGGGTAGAAGATGAGCAAAAATGGGCTTTTAATTTGGCATTTTAATTCATTTAATTACCAAATACTAAAATGCCCTCAATGAAAAACTTTAGAAACATACCTAACCATGTCAATTTTTTCCAACAACTTAGCCAATGGTCTAATTACCATTTAAGGACCTCCAATTTAAAATTTCATAACAATTAAACACTTTTAGCATGTAGAACTCAACTTTTGCACTTTTTATAATTTAGTCCTTTTGACTAAATTGAGTACCCAAGCATTCACGAAACCATTCCATAAAATTGCGACCATAAATTATAATAAAAAATAAATTTTTCTACGTCGAATTTGTGTTCCCGAAACCACTGTTTCGACTAGACCCAAAATCAGGCTGCTACATCTCTTGTCCATCCTCTTCTTTGCATCATATATTTTTCTCCATTGCTAATAATCATTTTGTTCCTAAATCACATCATCTTCCACTCCATCATGTTTTAACAGTTTAGAAAATCACCGTCAATCGCATCCCTAACTTTGCCAAGAATTCATAAGTGACTTTGTTTCGTCAATCAAATTTCGTATTTCGTAATATCAGTGTCTTGACAAAAATATTTCATTAAATTAATCAATCTTTTATGGTTTCTTGTCGAAACTCTTGGCAATTTTGATAAATCTTGAAAAAAACCTTAACTCATGTATTAATGTCGTTTGAAGGACTCGTTACAAGTGTGCCAGACCAAATTTGAATGTGGGGGACATCGTTCAAGATCTCGGTGAAAGGTGTGTGCTATTTTACAAGCGAATCAGGAAAAACCACGCCTTGAAATAGGGCCACACGAGCGTATGGACCACACGGCCCCTCACCCATGCATGTTCCCTTGAAACCCTAGGATATTTTGATTCTCACACGGCCTAAAACCATTCACACGGCTTGCCACATGGTCATGCCTCCCTTGTACATTAATTTTGCAATTACTACACTGCCACAGTCTATTACACAGCCTAGTCACAAGGTCGTGTACCCCTTCCACATGGTCTATAGCATCCCACACGGTTGTGTGCCCCTTTTTTTTAATTTTACAATTTTGCCTAAATTTTTATGTTTTATTCAGTTTAGTCCGTGAATGATTTTCGAACTATTTTAGTGTTTTATTTTATTCAATCAAGTCCTTGATAATATGAATCTTGTTAGAATTCATGATCTGATTGACTGAATTAATATTATATTTGTGTATATTTGCATGAATTGTGAACAGTACATATAACTATTGTATCTATAATTGCGATCATACATACAATTTGCCTTATGTTATCATTTAACTGAGCACATGAAAAGCATGATTTTTTCTACTGAATTACTATGTTATAAGAATATTAATTGCTACCATATTGATCTGTATTAAATATATCATGTTGCATTGCATGGGTGGGGCAATGTGAATTGAGGAAGTTTGGCAATTTATCTACAAAATTTGATATGTCTCCATAACCAGAGGCAAATTCCATCCACGGGTTATTTGCTGTGTCATCCATAACTAAAGGTAGATTTCATCTACGAGAAATATGTTGTGTAGCCACAGCCAGAGGTAGATTCCATCTACGGGGATTTTATTGTGTGTCCATAGCCATTGTCAGTTTATCTACGAACCAGTAGTGGTTTAATCACAATCTGGTGTGTTGGTGGATGGAGTTTAGGGGAACTCCCAGTATGGTGTGTAGTGGTGGGGTAGGATCTGTTCTGTTAAAACCAAAACTATATGGCATCCATAAAAACATGTACATACAAATCTAGGATTTCTGACATGACATATTTATATATATATGTATATTGCAAGTGATATGAAATATCGACATTCTGAAAGTGCCATTGTGAATTATTTCTATGTGACATATTTTCGTATGCTTAATCTTTTGCACTGGTTTTCTTGTGATTGAACTCACATTGATCATCATAGCTCACTCCCCCTTAAGTTTTCATCCTTACAGATAACCCACTAGGTTAGGACAAAGATGTGACATCCGAAAGGTCTTGGTTCGGTTTTATTAATCATATATTTTAGATTTATTATTAATTGAACTTTTAATTATTCAAAGATTGTATTATTTTATTTTGAACTGTGGCATGAGACTTATGATTTATTTCATTAAGCATGCATGACATTTAATTTGATTTTAGGATCTTGAGGTATGAATATTAATTATTTATGCAAGAATTTTGATTTTATTAAAAATGCAAACAATTATCAATTTTCCACTACTAAAGTATGAATAAGTTTTAGAGTAATAAACAAATCAATAATTAATTAAGCTCTCTTCTAAAATAATTAAATATTTTTAAAGTAACTGTTTTTTAAAATTCCAATAGCCTGCTAAGTCATTTTGTTAGTTAATGTAATCTTCCGAATTTGGGTCTAATGTCTCGGCTGAGTTAGGGAGGTTACAATAAATATTTTTAATTGTATGTATTTTTAAAGATAATTTATTCAAAAATTGTAAGTTAAAAAATCTTTTAAAAATTAATTTTTGAAGATAATTTAAATATATTAATTTTTACCCAAATTTTTAAAGATAAAAATTAAGCAATTTTTATGACTGCAATTATCAAATCTTAATCGTAAATTTTGTTACAATGTAGTTTTTCTTATTAATATTCAAAAATAAAAATTAATATTTACAATGTAGTGTTTTTAACATTTAAATATAATTTGTTTATTATTCATATTTTTAAGCAATTTTGTGATTACAATTATCAAATATTTTTTAAAAACTAATTTTTTTATATTACTAACTATTTATCTTAAACTTAAAATTTTACAAATATTAACTTAAATTTGATAAATAAAATTGATTTATTTTTAAAATTTTATGTTTAAAGTAAATATATATAATTAGATTAAAATTTTAATTTGTCTACTTAATTTAACTTGATAATTATTTTTTAAATTGATATTTTATTTATATTAGCTTCAAGCTTACTATAAATACCCTTACATATTCAAATATATCATTGTCGTCCATGGACTTGTCCGACAATCCCATCACGGGATTGAAGCTCCTTCTCATCCTATGACTTGAATCTGACTTGGATCCATTAGTTACCTTTGGATCGTTCGGATTCTTGAACGAATTTTAATTGATTTACAAATCATGACCCAAAAATGGCTCTTTCTTCTTTTTATTTTCTTTTTGGTTTTTTTAATCCAAATGTATGAAATAGTTTAAATTGCATTATAAATTCAAAATTTAGTATTAATTTTCATGTATCTGTGCTCATCCTTTTTCCAATGTCAATTTAGTAATTTTATCAATTTTGATATTTTATTTTTAATAAAATTTAATTTATTAATATTTTTTTCATATGCATTTTTGAAGATCTTTGATAAGATTTTCACAAGATATTTATGTATGCTTAAAAATTAAACATATTTAATAAAAATATTATTTTTTACTTTTAATTAAAGTAAAGTTATATGTTGTTATAATTTTGTTTTTTTTTTTCAGTTTTGCACCTCACTTACTATTTTTGACTAGTTAATTGAAATTGTTATGTACTCAAATTTAATTTATATGTACATTCTCAATGAAACCTTATGTACATGTCAAATCTAATGCTCAAAATTTAAATTCATACTTCCACCAAGGCTTGAAATGTGATGAGATGAGTTGGAGACGATCTTCACCTTTTAACTTCGAAAAAATCTTCACGTATGCGCTTGAAAGAAACATATTAAGCTCACAAGAGCTTAAAGCATATCAAGAATTAAACGATGCGTTTAAAATTTTTCCTTACACATTCACACACACATATATATGTAATACTATAATTAATCTTTATCATTATGCACAATTTTGTTTCAATAAAAACTATAATAAGGTACCAATTCAACAAAATACAAGCCACTTACCATTGTCACTTTAAGTTCACTTACCTTGTAATTTAATTGCCCAATTGTAGACTTAATAGAAAACAATAGGATATAGAGAAATGTCGATAAGATGCACTGAAGTGCCACTATTCTTTGCACGGCCGCGTGGATATCACTTTGTATCGAAGTGTCACTACACTTGCACCGTAGTGCCACTATTACTTGCGTGCTTAGTCACTTTTGTAATGACATGTCATTTATTTACATTTTCTAAACAAATAAAACAATTCAAATTTTACTATTTTTACAATTTAGCCCTTAGTCATATAAGATCAATCATTCATCAAATTTCATTTGACATTTATTTTATCAACATTTAACATCTCACTTAAATGCTTCATATCATCATCTATTTCACCTATTGAACTTTTAGACTCTTTGCAATTTAGTCCTTTTCACTAATTTCACTACATATGTAATGCCCCTAAAATTTGAATTTTTGGTATATTAAATTTTGTCATAATTAAATATTTGTTTTAGTGGTTAAGGGTCTTGATTGTGTGTTTGAGGTCATGGGTTTAAACCTCGCTCTTGGAAAATTTTGTTATTTTTATTTTTTCATCTTTTAATTTAAATATTATTTTCTCTCAACTTCTGATAGAATAAGCTCGATGACCCACTAGCGAATTAAGTGTGGGTGGTGTCTGTTTTGTTTGGGTAAGTGACTGAACACCCAAAAAGAGGGGCTTTTTTTTGTTTAGTTTTACGTATGTTACATTTTTTATCGAAAGTGTTAGTTGGATTAGTAATTCGTTACTAAAATTTGGTCACTTGACTGATGATTTTTGGTTCTAAAAATCCTGGGATCGATTTCGTAATAGAAAATATCCAAGTGTGTAACGAAAACTCGAGAAATAAACGAATAGCTGACAGCTAAAATTGGGACTGTCGAAGGCATACGGTCATGTACCAAACCATGTGAACCACACAGTCTGGGCCAATTGGGTCGTTTGGGCCATACGGGCAAGCATGAGACCATGTGTTAGGCTGTGTGGGCCACACAGGCTGGCAAAGTAGGCTGTGTGAGTCCAGATTCCAATTTTTTTCCCTAAGGTTGTATTCGTCATACAAGTCAAATCTAGGCTTTCCATAGGGTCCGTATGATACAAATTAGGCTACCAATCATGAGTTCTGATGTTTTGTTAGTGTTAAACGCATGATTATTATGTTAAATACTAAGCATGATCTAAATCTGTTATAAAAAGCATGTATATCATATACATTTCTGATATCTGTTAGTTCTAAATGTGCATTGGAGTGGGAGATATGTGTTTGGAGGAAGTGATGACATTTTAATTTATCTGCATAATTTGGTGGCTCGGTCATGTATATATGTATTTGGTGGTATATCACCTATTAATTTGGAAGCTAAGCTGCAAATATTCTAAAAAGTGTCATACCGACACTAACTGGTGTGTAGGGCTAGTTGTGTATTTAATACCCTTTTATTGTGTGTAGAGATGATCGAAGATGATTTGTAGCGGATAGGGGTAGGATTGTTAATTTGTATCTGATGTGTATTGTTTCTATTCTGTTTATAAAATATGTCTAAATGATATCTGAAAGCATGTATAAAATTATATCTGTGGTTTTTTTATAAGTTACACACTGAGCTCGAAAGCTCACCTCTGTCTGTTTACTTTCAGGTAACCCCTAGACCTAAGATGGGTCGGTACGACGAGAGCTCAATTAAACAGTTTTAATTGTGTTATTAAAAACTTGGTTTATACTTTTTTAGTATTGTTGGTCTGTTTCGGATATTCGGGACTGTTTTTGTTTTGAACTTTAAATTTATGTTTTAAACCGTCTACTTGTTTTAAAATTTTAACTACACTATCAGCAAAACGTTGGATTTTCAAAATTCAAACTGTGATTTCCAAACTGAATCTAGCTAAGAGTACCGCTGCAAACACAAGTGTTTTCCACATCGTATTATCTATTTCTTTGTTTTTGTTCCTTTTCCTTTTCCTTTTTCTTCTATTTTGGAACCCATCCTCTACACAGTCAATTTTCGTGCCTTGTTGGTAAGTGGCTATAGTGTTTGTGTAAGTGGTGGAATTATTTTCTTTGTTGATATGAAGAATTATTATGCTCTGGTTAGTTATAATTGTGACGAATGGTTGTTTGATTGGATTCTTTTCTATTGTTAAGAGAAGATCATGAAGCTTTCGACGATCCATCAGTGAATTAAGTGTAGGTGGTAGGTGTTTTGTTTGGGCAAGTGATTGAACACATAAAAGGGGTTTCTTTTTTTGTTTAGTGTTATGTATGTTGCATTTTTTATTGAAAGCATTAGTTGGATTAGTAATTCGTTACTAAAATTTGGTCGCTTGAATGACGATTTTAGGTTCTGAAAATATCAGGATCAATTTCATATCAGAAAATATTCATGTGTGTAGTGAAAACTTGAGAAATCAATAAACAATTGAAAGTCAAAATTGGGACTGTAGATGCCACACGGCTGTGTGCCAGATCGTGTGAGCCAATTGGGCCGTGTGGACCACACGGGCATGTGTGAGACCTGTGTTAGGCCGTGTGGGCCATATGGACTGGCCAAGTAGGCCGTGTAACCCAAATTCTGAATTTTTTCCTAACACCATATGCATCATACAAGTCAAATATAGGCCTTCTATGTTGGAAAAACAGGTTTGGAAAATGCAGCAAAAAATAAATTTAGGGAAAAACCAGAGTTTAAATTTTTTTTCCAAAATAAGATCTTGGTTGTGATATCTAAAGTGATAAAAAATTAATCAAAATTGTACCTTTTCAATTCCTCTAGGATGAGCGCTTCGATCGAGTAGTCTTCTCCGCTATCCTCAAGCTCACGTCTACCGAATGTGGACTCGCTTCGAATAAAAAAATTCACAAAAATTACCAGTGGGGTAATTTTAAAATTTCTCTAAACTTTTGGGTCAAGTTGTAAATAAAAAAATATCTCTAGAAATTTTCTGGAATAGTCTCTTCAGTGAATTTTCTCTTGAATTCAAGTGTGTGAAAATAATTACCCAAGACTCTCTTTATATTGGGAGAGCTTAAAGAGTTCAACTATAATTAAACTTAATTACTTTAATATTAAATTAATATAATATTTATCAAGATAAATATTAGATTAAACTTAATATTAAATCTTATTAAATAATAGAATATTTATCTACAAGATAAACAATAAATTAAATTTCTTATTAAGATAATCACTTCAATATTAACTTACTAAAATACTATTAAGATAAGTATTTTATTTAATTTAATATTAAACTATTAAAATAATATTATTTTTGGAATAATTAATCTGAAATCAAATTCTATGGTAGAGTCCCAGTAGGAGTGTAACTCTTCCATTACTCAACCACCGATAACCAACTACCGTCAGCCACTAGGACGCCATTGTCACAGTCTTGGCACCGTCATGTCCAGTGATGCAGGTGTGACACACTTATGGTACCTTGAGCAGGTTCCGCTACTGTCAGTTTGGTTCGTGCCTATGACAACCCAACCAATTCGATCTAGCCACCGATTGGACTATCAGCCCGATTTCACATACCGTGTAACATCCTGATTTAGGGTCTAGTCAAAACAGTGGTTTCGAGACGAAAAATTTGATGTAAAAAAATTCATTTTTATTATATTTTTATGGTCTATGATTTCACAAAATCGTTTCATGAAAATTTTGTTTGAAAAATTTGACATTTGGGCACTCAATTTAGTCAAAAGGACTAAATCGTAAAAGGTGTAAAAGTTGAGTTCTACATGCTAGAGGTGTCCAATTGTTATGAAATTTTAAATTGGAGGTCTTTATATGACAATCATACCATTGGTTAAGTTTGTGGACAAAAATGGACATTGTTAGGCATGTTTCCAAAGTTTTTCATTAAGGGCATTTTGGTCATTTAGTTATTAAAATGAATTAAAAAATTAAAAGCCAATTTTTGTCCATCTTCAACCCCTTGGCCGAAATTTGCATGGATAAACCATGGTA
Organism: Gossypium hirsutum; assembly: GCF_007990345.1. NCBI lineage: Eukaryota > Viridiplantae > Streptophyta > Magnoliopsida > Malvales > Malvaceae > Gossypium > Gossypium hirsutum. The sequence continues at coordinate 88,770,150 of NC_053434.1, read as the reverse complement.
GGGTTTTTCAAGCTTCCAAGCTCGATTGTAAGTCTGTTCTAGCCCCATTTTTAATGATTTTTACATTTTTGCAATCCCTGTAACAAGATCTATTTATTTCTACCATTTATTTGAGCTAGGGTTGATGTTTAAGGGAGGAATATGAATGTTTTTTGTATGTTAAATGACTTTTACTAAGTAGTTTTCGGTGAAAATGCTAAAGAGGACTAATTGGTAAAAGTTATAAAATTTGTCATAAAAGTGTGATTTTTTGGAAATTATAGGCTGCTATAGTTATGAAAATGATTCGGCTAGGCTTAAAGTGCAAAGAAATTGAATAAAAATCATTTTACGAGCTTAGGGGTAAAAATGTAATTTTGCCATAGTATGATTTTTGAATCACATTGAATAATGTAACTAATAAATAGACTAAATGTGATATTATAGATCAAATAAAATGAGGTTCAGACCTAGAACGGGAGAAAAAACTAGAAATTAACGGTTAGGTCCCTTTTGTCATTTTGGTGTCGAGGTAAGTTCATGCGTGCAACCTTATGTTATGTATTTAATATTTCGATATTTCATGAATTGTATACATTTTTTTATGAAATGGATCAATGACAAATTTGACGAGGTTTTGAGAAATAAGAAATCTCGATTTAACCTCAAGGGTAGAATGCAAATGTCATGATATTAGAGCTACTAAGATTCCGTATAAAACCATATCTGGGATGTGGCATCAGTGTGTGATTTCATATAAGACCATGTCAGGGACATGGCGTCGATATGGTATTTCATATAAGACCATATCTGGGATATGGCATTGATACGGTACTAAGAGTATGAGATCCCCGAGCATACTTAGTATTTCGATGTGTTCAATGGGTAAATTAAAGATGAGTATGAGAATGATATTACTATGAGTAAACAGGCATGTATGTAAGCCTATAATTGTAAATTCATGATTATTGTGGAAATAATTGTTTACTACCTATAGTGATTGATAGTGCACATACTCGTGATGTTGGATTTATGATGGATATGAATGATGATTATGTGTTAGGCTAATTGGCCGAATTGAGATGCGACCTAATATGTTTATATGCCTGAATTGTATTTCAACGGGTATGCTAAGAACGAGAAAGTATGTGACTATATTGCGAGTGGTACAGGTATGTACACGGAACTCATGTGAAGTGAATTTGATGTGATGAACTCTTGGTGAGAATGTACATGAACAAGTTATGCTTGCGAAACATTGATAACCTTGTGACAAATGGTCTACATTAATGATGAATAGATGCATGATAAGATTTGATAATGATCATGTGATAGGCTTAAGAGCCTAATTGATTGTGATATATTATGATTCATTTATTAAAATTGTGTTTCATTAGATATGAGGAAAAGAAAGACAGGCATAATTGCCGAATAAAAACATTATGAGAATATAGTAAGATTTAAGCTTAGACAAGTGAAAGGTGATTGAACTATATGTTGAAATTATGATTACTCAAAAATAATGTACATGTGATTAAGAGGATGGAAATAACTTGTTAGTTAAAGTGATATGTTATAATAGGGAAACTATAGTGGCTAAGCTAATGCCAAGGCATGTAAATGGTGTTTATAAATTAAATGAGTAATCGCTAAGAATGAATGGGTAGAAATCTTAAAATCTAATGCTAATTGAAATTATAGTACTCTTATGGATGGATAAAGTAAATGAATGTTAATAGTTGTTATCATTTGCATACGAACTTACGAAGCTATATTATATAGCTTACCCCCCTCCTTTCCCATGTCTTATAGGTTAAATTAGCTAGCTCGGGTTGGAGACCGCCAGAGATGTCATCACACTATCAAGCTATCATTGTGGGTAAAAATGAATAGAAACCTCTTAAGTTTATGGCATGTATAGAGACTTAGTCAATTGTGAATGTGTCATTATGATTTAGCCAAAGGTATTGGCTTGTAATGGTTAAGGGTTTGATGTAATGTGAAGCCATGTAAATTGGCTTATATTGGTTTATATTAATATTTGATTTATTTGGTATAAGGCCATGAGATGTGGCTCATATTGATTATTGGGTTGTAAGCCTATTTATTTAAATATATATATGCCCATGCAATCTTGATGTGTTGTGGTTATGAATGCTTGATAATTTAATTTGGATTTGTTTAGTATGATGATAAACATGGCTTAAATGAGAATTGGTAAGTTAGGATTGGCAAAGTATGAAGTCTTATGCATGTATAAGCAAAGATGAAATGATCATGGTCATGTCTTGTTTGTGTATGTTTAAGTGCTCACTTATGCCATACTAAATGCCTTTGAAGTCATATATGTGTATGTGCAAATAAGGATGGCAACTGACTTAGAAAATAGCCTCAAAGTTGTCCACACGGGTAGGCACACGGGCATGTGTCTAGACCGTGTGTCACACACGGCCTGCCCCCATGGGCATGTGATTCGGTTGTGTGTCCTCTATACCCTAATTTGGTAAAACAGAATGCTTAGTAGTAAACACACGGGCAGAGAGACGGCCGTGTGTCTCAGTTGTGTGACCTTAATTTAGTTAATGATGTCATAAACAGAGAGTTACACGGGCTGAGGACACGGAGGCGTGTGAGACCACATGGCCTACCCACACGAGCGTGTGACCCTCTAAAATAAGAAAATTTTCTAAGTATTGTATATGTTTCGAGAGTTCTTAGTTTAGTCCTGAACCATACCTAACGTATGTTTTGGGCCTCAAAGGCCCATATAAGGGACGATATGCATGTGAATGAAAATTTTTAAATTTGGGTGAAATTTTATGGCCTGATTTTGTATGATTGTATGAGTTTATGTCCGGTAACGCCTCATACCCTGTTCCAGCGTCGAATACGGGTAAGGAGTGTAACATCCTGATTTTCGGATTTCTTCGCGGTTTTCAATATTTTGTAAAGATTTTAAAATTTTGTATTTGGATGTGAAATTAATATTTTGAGTAGGTAAATGGGCTTATAGAAGGCCCATGTGTTGGCCAAAACCCGGTTGAATTTTTGGACTTAGGAGTTAGGGGTTCTGGCTAGATGGCCCTTGTATAGAGATATGGGAAATTGCTTCACAAAAAAGAGCCTTAGTAAAGTGGCAAGGGTGACGCCACTAGGCTCCTAAAAAGATGGCGTGTGGAGCATTGGGGAAGGCATGGGATCGATTCCCAGTGTTGACAAATAGATGCATTTATTTTTAAGTGCTGGAGGGATAAGTGTTGGAGTCCA
>NC_053434.1:88385540-88466404 GCF_007990345.1 Gossypium hirsutum | reverse complement strand
GGTACACAGGGTAAGGACACGGGCGTGTCCCTGTATTGCTTAGGCCGTACGAGTCACACGGGCCATCAACACGACCATGTTGACATGGCCACACGGGATGTTGCCTTTACACGTGCGTGTGCCTGTTTCAAAGTCAATTTTCTATAGATGGTTCAAGGACCCAGGCTAATCTTGAATAGTCTTTAATGGTCGATTTGGGCTCGTAGGCCCATAATAAGAAGTTTAAAGTAGAAATTGAAAGTTCTTAAGTGGACCTAGTCTTGACGACTTGGGGAACGTTTTTGTACATGAGATCAAATTAAGTAATGCTCATTTTCTACTCTGGCGTGGGTTACGAATATAAGGTGTTTCACACAACATCGAAGTATATCTTCCAAAATTTGAATCATATGGTCAGATTGATCGTCCATCTGAGGATGAAATACCGTACTAAAATGTAACCATGTACCCATAGTTTCTTGTAACTTGTTTCAGAATCAGAATATAAACTGTAGATTCCTATAAAAAATACAGAAACTAGACATCATATAATCTGTCAATCTCAAAAATAAGTAATTCAAGCAATCTATCAGCGAGAATTCCATTCATGTCAGAATAAAAAGCGCAGGCTTTGTCAAACATCAACAATTACTCAAATAGTATCTTTCTTTTTCATTGACAGGGATAATCCAACAAAAAGTTCATAGTAACTTTGTCCCATTCCACTTCGGTATTTTCTCTGACTATGAGCATCTTGAAAATTTCATCCTTATCTTACTGGTACATCCATCATTTAAGTACAATTTAAGAAATACCACATTTAATTTCTGAGCTACTAATACATCTTTTTCGAATCATTATGCATTTTATCATTCTCCTGATAAACAGGCAGAGTATTACTGTGATCATTCATGAAAAATTTTTAGTACAAGCTCTAATTTCTTCAGTACACAGACTTTGTCTCTGAATAACAGACACTTACAGAATCTATTCTAAAATTCTGATTCAAAAATTATTTCACATTGTACTCATTTAACTCACAACTCTTATCACTTTTTTGAGTTTTACTAATCTTTTGTAGAGACACCGGTTTAGCTCTATACTCAGCTAAATTGAGTTATTATCAGACAATCATCTTCGATATCCATGGCTTGCAAAATATACAAAAATTTTCTACTCAGAACATCTGTAACGACATTCATTCTTTCCAAGTGATATACAATTATCAAGTCATAATCTTTCAACATTTCAAACCATATACACAATCTCAGATTCAAATCTTTTAGCACATCAAATACTTCAAACTTTTACAATCGGTGAGTATATGAAATTTTTCACCAAACGAGTAATGTTGTCAGATTTCAATACAGAAACAATACCTGTCAATTCTAGATCATGTATCGAGTAATTCTTTTCATGTGGTTTTTAACTATCTGAAAGCACAGGCTATTACTTTTTCTTACTGCATAAAATGACAATCTAATTCCATTCATATTTCATTATTGTAATACCAAGTTCCTTACCCAATTCAGGCTGAATCAGAATCAATACTTTGATCAACAAAGCTTCTAACTGGTCAAAACTTTACCGAAATTTATCAATCCATTCGACTCTTACATCTTTCTGTAATATCCTTATCATTGATGTAGCTATCATAGAAAACACTTTCACAAGAATTAAAAAGGATATCGAAGCTTTACATTATTCCGAGGCCATAATCATTAGATAGATTAAAACCACAATACTATAATAGATCTGACATTTCCACCATGTAAATGGAACAATACTTCAATCTCAATAATATTTTTCAATAAAAGAGGAAAACCAAAGGTGGCTCCAATATCAATCAGTGCAATAACACAGTGTCTATAATCTGTGTTCTATATTACCAAACTCTCATACTCAAGTCAGAATTCATAACAGTAGTAAGTATAGTCACCACTGACCAATGAATATCTTTCAGAAGTAACCATGTTTACATAATAAATAGATTAATGATGTCTCAGAAAATTCAGAAGGGTGGTATCACGCATACTTAGCAGAAACAACTGTGATATAGACAATATAACTTACACATTTGCAATTCAGAGCTTCAATTAGTAAAAGTAGAAAATGATATCACATGAACCTTACCATCAAATCTATATTAATCAAGATAAGTTAGAAAACCCGAGTATGATCGAGCAATACCACTCATGAGTCAACCAAACTTCAGTAATTCCATTTATCATAATTTACTAGCCTTTCATACAATAAATATTGCATCTGTTCATGCACAATATCATATGCCTCTGAGAATAACAGAACACATAGTATACCCAGAAGGGATTGTTGTAAGATATACCCAATTATACAGCTGTATTCAATATTTTTGCAATTTCATGACTATTCCACTAACATATATAGTCATGAACAATCTCACATCATTTAGTTCACTCGCGAAGCTTATTCGGAAGAAATTTTCAGTTAACCCATTTTCTAGATACCATATTTGAATAAATCAATTTCTCATAAATAACCTCTTCCTTCAATAGGCATTGTGTATCCTAAACAGTTTTTAGAAAAATCTGATATCTCTCTTCAGAACCCATCTTTATTTACTAACCTATTCTCGGTTCTAACTATATCATTAATCATTCAGCCTTTGAACTCTTTAGTTTCACATTCATGAGTTTAATCTATATAAATCTTGTGAATTTCATTGTTTAATACTATACTGGTAAGGGGGTAGAGATCGTAAGCCTCAAAATTTAACTTCCACATATACATATATGCTCATACTCAAATAACATAACGTCCATCATTCTCATACACTATAAATCATCTATCCATGCCTTTTTCGAATTCGATTTCATCATGAGTAATATTTTCACTCAAGCATGTGAGTATCACTTTTAGCGGTATCAAAATTAGTTCGGTTGGAAAGCATCTCTGTCTATTTATAAGACAACTTTCATCAGAGTCGGGAGATATCACATTATCACAGGTTATATAATGGGATGACTTTCTAGATTCCACATATGCTACGTTTAGTCCGAGAACCTACTAAACCATAGCTCTGATACCACTAAATGTAACACCCTTAACCCGTATCTGTGGCCGGGATAGGGTTTCGAAGTGTTATCAAAACTATAACATCTCGAAATAGGGCCTAATTAGAATAGTAGTTTTGGGACCACAAATCCGGTATTGAAATATTTATTTTATAATTATTATGAGGTCTAGAATATGAGAAAATGCGTTAAAGTTTCATGAAGAAAACCTTTGAGTAAAGTGTCCAATTGGAAATTAGGGACTAAATTGAATAAATTGTAAAACTTGGATTCTAGAAGCCATTTGTATGAAATTGCTTTAGATTATTAATTAGAGGTCCTTAGAGAGTACTGTACCCAATTTCTAAGTTTTTGGACAAAAATGGGCTTGTATGGATGAAATTTTAAAGAAATGGCTTAAGGGTATTTTGGTCATTTGGCATTTTAATGAAATAAAATGGGAAAAATAAGATAAAAATCAGCTCATTTCTTTCATGATGCTGCTGAAAATTTGAGGTTCTCCATAGATAGGGTTTTCAAGCTTTTCAAGCTCAATAGTAAGTGCTCTGAAGCCCCGTTTTTAATGTTCTTCGTATTTTTGAAATCACGGTAACTTACTCTCTCTATTTCTACCCATATTTCATGCTAGGGTTTATGTTTAAAATTTACCCATGCATGATTTACTTGTATTTGATGTTTTATGGAGGGATATGAAAGTTGGATGTGTGTTAAATATCTTTTCCTAGGTAATTTTCATGAAAACCCTTAAAGGACCTTTTTTGCAAAAGGTGTAAAGTATGAGGTAGAAATGTGAAATAATGGAAAAATGTAGGCTGCAATAAGAGGGAAAAATGTTCGGCTAGGCTTGGGTAAGGTAGAAATAGCATGCATTTCATTATACGAGCCTAAGGACTAATTGTAAAAATGTGAAAGGTTAGGGGCAAAACGGTCATTTGGACCGGGGTGAAATTTAGACTCATAAAGTATGATGTGAGCTGTTAATGACTTAATTTTATTGTTATAGACCCCAAGGAACAAATTCCAGAGGTTGATCGAGGAAACTGAAAAGTTTCGGAATAATCGGAACACGATTCCGAGACGAATACCAGGTAAGTTCGGATAAGTTAAAGTAAAATCATAATATGCCTAATTGTGTGTTTTATGAATGTATGATAATTATATTTGATGATGGCATGAAAACCTACGCAATACATTCTTATTAATAATATGTCGATAAATTACCCGGTTGAGATTGATAAGGAAATTCGATGGATAAACTATGATTTACATGTGACTTGAGATCCTGCATGTGTTGTGGAAAAGGATTTAGCCCAGACGGGTAATCTGTTGATCTCAAATATAGAAAAGGATCTAGCCCGGACGGGTGATCCTTGAGTGGCCGAGCCTCCCAAAGAATATGTGTGCATTATGGATTTAGCCCGGACTGGTAATCCGATTAGGGTCTGAATTTAGCCTGGACTGGTATTTCAGATCCGAGCTTATTAAGGGTGTTTGTCACTATAAGGGATTTAGCCTGGACTACTAATCCCAACATCACCTTATGAGTTTACGATATAGGGGATTTAGCCTGGACTGGTAATGTTGTCGTAAGATGCGAGATTCGCGGGAGTGCAAACATGAGACGATCACTCTTATGACTTGACGGATAATGGGTAACCCATCGAAGTTTCCTACAAACTCAACAGGATTAACATGAGATATATGTATAAATGAAAGGATGAATAATGAGCTCATCTAAGACAAATTACATGGTACATTATTATTGCGACTAACTTGTTGATTGAGTGCATGTGATAAGGAAACCATTTCATTCTTGTTGGTATATTTGCTAAATATGGTTGCATGCTAATTACCTGGTAAGTTTACTTTCCAGTTATTTAGACTTACTAAGTATGTAAATGCTTAACCCTCTTCTTTTTCGTATCTTACAGAGCTCGAGGACTCATAAATATTGGAAGACGGTTGGAGAATCAACACACTATCAACTAGACCAGCTTTGGTATATAGACACTCTTATTTTGTTTAATGACATGTATAGGGCTTTGGTTCATTTTGTGGTATGCGTCATTTGAATTGCCCATATGAAGGTTTATAAAAGTTTGCATATCTTTTTGTATTTGGCCATGAGAACTGGCTTATTTTGAAGTAGGCTAGGACCTACAAATCTATTCATGTTTATGTTTACATAGAGTGGCTTGCCCATAATTGGCAATGAGTTACAATAATCAGCCAATCTTAAAGGTACTAATGAGGCATGGAAAATCCTTAATATAAAGGAAATAACCTAGCATGTATAAAATTGATGATATGAGGTTTACATGCAATGAGGTTTATCAAGGATGTATGTAAGTATATAATCCGGTCTTATTATGTATTAAGGTAACCTATAAGTATGATTGGTTGATAGAGGGTGACTAAAGGCTTAGAAAACAGCCTAACAAGGTCCACACAGGTAGACACACTGGCGTGTGTCTAGGCCGTGTGTGACACACGGATTGCCCCCATGGACGTATGGTATGGTCGTGCGTCCCCTACACCTAAAATTTTAAGTCAGTGTCGAGCACGAGCTAGACACACGGGCGTGTGTCTTATCCATGTGCCCCCAAATGTATGCTGATTTCATAAACAGAAAGTTACAAGGGCTAAGGGCACGAGTGTGTCCCAAGGCACACGGGCGTGTGTGACCACATGGCCTCACCCACACGGGCGTGTGACTCACTAAAGCAAGGAAATTTAACAAGATGCCCAAAGTTTACCGAATGTCCTTGGTTTTGTCCTGAACCGCCCCGATGTATGTTTTAAGCCTCAAAGGCCTATATAAGAGATGATATGCATGTGATGAAAAGTTTTAATTTTGGGTGAAATTCGGTGACCCGATTTAGTGTGTTTGTGAACATGTAAGCCCGGTAACTCCTCGAACCTTGTCCCAGTGTTGGATACGGGTGAGGGGTGTTACAGGAACATTTAGAACATTTTACAATTAATTCATGCAAGTCAATATTCATTAATCGAGATTATTCATAACGTCCATTAATTGGACCCTCGATGTCCAATACGAGCATTATAGTCAAGTGAGAATTAATCGAGACCTCTAAGAATTTTTTATGACTTTTCAAAATTTTTCCAAGGTGCAGGGCTCACACGCTCGTGGGGTCCAAAGGACACGCCCGTGTGACCCTGGGACACGCCCATGCTAGAGGCCGTGTTTGACCCCGTGTAACTCTCTGACTTGCTGATACATGATATTCACGATAGGTTTTAAAAAATTTATAATTAATCATTCTTGAAACTAACTATTATCCCGATGAAGGCAAGTGTACCTATCGAACTGTAGCATAGCTTTAGTAAGACCGGATTGTCGAACCCAAAGGAACCAAGAGTACTAGTAATTACTTTATTTTTATTATCTAGCCTAAAAATTAAGGGATTTGTTTATCTAAACTAATTAACTAAACTAAGGGTGCACAGAGAGAAAATTGGGGAAAAGCTTTTGAGAAAAATCGATTGATGAAGACAATACCCAAGGAAAATCCACCTAGACTTCACTTGTTATTTGACTCTGAATCAGACGATTTATTCATTTGACTTGATCCGTAGAAATCCCTAAGTTATATTATTATCTCTCTCGAGACGAATAACATCTAACCCTAAGTTGATTAACTGAAACATCTTTCTAATTAACACCCTAGTGTTGCATTAACTCGATCTATGGACTCCCTTATTAGGCTTCACCCTAGTCCGGCAATCAACTCTGCTTAATTATGACAAATTTACTCTTAGACAAGGACTTTTTCTCCTCTGAATAAGTGCATAAACTTGAATCAATATCCTAGAATATTAAAACAAGAATTAAGAATACATAATTAAGAACAAATCAAATATTTATCATACAATTTAGATAATAATAACAAGATCCATCTTAGGTTTCATTCCCCTTAGGTATTTAGGGGTTTTAGTTCATAATTATGAAAGAAAACATCTCAAAAGAATGAAGATAACAAAACATCTAGAAAACCCAAAACTTCTGAAGGAAATTGAAGGGAGATCTTCAGTCTTGACGATGAATCCAGCTTCTAAGATGGATCAATCGGCTTTTCTTGAGTAATTCCATACCTCTTACTCCGTGTGTCCTCCTAAGTACCTCCTTAGGTGTTTAAATAGGCTTAAGAATGCTAAGAGCCCTCAAAAGTGGCCTTTTCCAAATAGGACTATACTTGGGCTGGACAGGGACACGCCCTTGTGCGATTGCTTCAGATCGTGGTCAAAGCTATTAAATAGCACGGGCGTGTGGTCTACCCATGTAAGTCGTGCTTCGATCCTTCCAAATGGATACGGTCGTGTGGCTTACCTGTATGAGGAAGTCCAGGCCATGTTGATTTCCCCTGTTGGTCCATTTTCTTTTTTTTCGGCCCGTTTCTTGCTCTTTTTACTCTTCTATGCTCACCTAAGTATAAAACATGAAATTAAAGGATTAGGAGCATTGAATTCACCAAATCTAAGGAGAAATCATCCATAAATGTGCTAAGCATGGGATAAAAATATGTATAAATTACGGTTTATCAAATACCCCCACACTTAAGTGTTTGCTTGTCCTCAAGCAAAATCCTCAACTCACAATCAAAATAAATTCTTCTCAATCTTATATCACTATCAATAATATATCAAAATAAATTATAAGTAATCATACATTGAGAATTCAACTAGAAGAACATCAAAATTTCAAACATTCCAAGTTGAGCATTTTATCACAAAAAAATAGGTGTCTCCTCTCATTTAAGTGATTACCTTTGATTCAAAATACCACAAAGTTTAACATCCTCACTAAGGATTCACTCAAATCACTCGAGGTGTTTAAGGATAGTAAATGAAGCACTCATTAGTCGATATGAAAAGTTATTACCATAGGCTTGCATGAAAATCAAATCTCCACCACTATATATTGAGATGATACATCAATCAAAAGGTCTTTAGAGGGTTGTAATATGGCTTTGGTTAGGGGGTGTGGTTATAGGCTGAAAGAAAAGGTTAAAATCGAGATTGAATTGAAAAATTACCTAGTTAGAAAAATAACTAATCATCAGTTGAATACAAGTGAGCTTCTTCTCAAAATATGGAATTAACACTTTAAGCTCAAAAATGACGAATTACTATTAATATATATGTATTGTATTTTTTAAAAAAAAAACAACTTAACACTTTAAGCTCAAAAATGACGAATTACTATTAATATATATGTATGTATTGTATTTAAAAAAAAACAAGTCAGACTAATTATCAAAGAAAAAACATAGCTAAGCAATTTATTCAAATCAAATCTCGACAAAAATAGGGATCAAATTAATTTAGGGATTTCAACAATAATGGGTTATAGGTTAATATTGAGGGTAAATCAATGGATGGTTTGTTAGGCTCAAAGATGACATATCAAATCAAAGATGTGGTCTTGACATGCATAATCAGGCAAGTTCTAGAATAACAAATCAATACTAACGTACTCATAATAAAATGAGCATGAAAGAAATAACATATGCTCTAAAGACTCAAGATCTCACAAAAATTAAGGTTTTGATTTTAAACCTGGGAATTTTAACTCAAGATAATACCTAAACTTAAGGAAACAACCTAAAAAATTTTAATTCTTAAAATTAACTTTTCATGCTTGATTCTCTAATTCCTTCAAGTTTAAACCATCAATGCATGAATGCCTATGTTTTAATTCAAGACATATTAATAAAAATAATAAATTAATCAAAATTCATTCTAATAATGATATTAGAAGATTATTTAAGAACAGAACAAAATTCAAGGATTTTTCTAATAATGATATAAAGGCCCCCCACACTTAAGATGTACATTGCCCTCAATGTACCAAGATAGATATACTGAAAAATATAGATATATAATCATAAGATAGGGAGAGAAGTGAAACTTCCTGAATGATGAATGAATTCTTTGAATTGGAGTTATGGAGAATAATCGGCCAAGGCAATGATGAGATTGGAGGAGGATACTCCGGTGGTGGTAGAGGTTCGTTAGTCCACAAGTCCTACGCTAAAAGAATATTATATCAGGTGGTAGCTATGGTCATGGTCGAGTAGGACATGGCAGTCGTGGAGAACCTTTTCTAGTGGAGTTCTTAGTTCCTAAGTGATGATGAGGTTTGGAGCTCTCTATAACTGTGATAAAATCAAGAACTCTTTAGGAAATATAAGGAAGCATAATTACTCATAATGAAATAGCTGAAAAGATTAATAATTCAATAAAAATTATAAAACCTAAAATTGAAATAATATTAAAGGAAAATAAAAATAAAAAGTACTTAAAGAAGATAAATAAAGATAAAATTGGAAATAAAAATAAAAAATAAAAAGTCTTTAAAAATCGTCATTGCCAGATGGTTTACGAGGTGGTGGTGGTGGTGGTGATGAGATGTGAAGGTGCTAACAAATCTGATGAATAGTAGCATCAATGTGATCAAAGTGCTGAAAACACTGCTGCTCAAATCGAGTAAGGTGCTCAGAGATGTCAGAGTATGAAGCCGCCGCATGAACTGGACAATGGATGGGTGGTGGCTGAGACGGTGGGTCCTCATGACGTCGAGGAACATCATCAGTAATGTCCTCTGGGTCCTTCTTCTCAGCGGACTGGACGAGGCGGTACTGAGAAGGGTATGTTCCACGTCATTTTTCGATCATCCTTATATTATCATGCGCGATATGCCCTATGGGGACATCTAGTCGATGAGAGTGAGGGAGGATGATTGTGCCACTGTGTTGAGAAGCCTGAAGTGCCGAGCCAATCGAGTCACATAGGGGCCAATAGAGATGACTCCCTTCCTATGCTGTTCGTTTGATGGCGAATGGCGAGGGCAATGAAATAGGCGAGGTCGAAGATGTGCCCATTCGCCATACTCCATAGAAATTAGGCGACGTAAGTGTTGACGATGCCAGTGCTCTCTCATCTCCCTGTCAAAGTGTGGGCCAAAAGGGCGTGTAGGTACCTCAAGGATGAAGGGAGAGCCGATGCCTTGGAGTGGCTAGGGTCGTAGGTGGCTGAGGCAGGGACTAGGTCCTTCCAGCATTTGGATGGTGAATAGTGGATGTGACGATGAAGGGTGTCGAGTTCGTTGTCGACCATGAACTCTTCCGTATACAGCCCTAGCTCAATTTTGAACTCCGGTACGCTTAACTGGTGCACTAGACCACCAAGGCAGAACTGGACCGTTCTAGGGTCATCGACCTCTATCATAATGTTTGGAAGTGAAAAGTCAAATAGAGTTCCAGTGTGAGCTCAAGGTACGTCGGCTCGATGATCCCAAAGAAGAGCTCCCATGGATCAGTCGACAGAAGGGCTCTGACCGCGTCAGCCAGTTGGACTTGTTCAAGTGTGGCCCAGTCAATGCAGTGGCCCGCACCTAAGGGTCAGGCCTGAAGTATCTGAAAGAGTTCTTCTTGGGGTCCTAAGGAAAACTGAATAAAGGGGTTCCCAATCTCCGCGGTAGGACCCGAGGACAACGCTGCTCCTTTCCTTTTCTTGGAAGCGGGGATGGCAGTCTTCTTGCCACATGAGGTTGACATTGTATACCTACAATGCAAAGTCGAAGTTATATACTTTCCAAGAATAGCATGAAAAGAATGCAAGCGTGCTTAAAACTGAATAAGAATACTTCATGGAGCTCTCGTACTAGATGAAAAATATACTAAAACAACCAAAGCAGATATATTAGGTCATTATTATGAATATGACTACGAGAATAATGGTAACGGAAATATCTAGTGAATGAATGCATGTGGGTTTGATAAGATGAAATATGGTGTGGGTAAGCATGAAATCTATGGAGACACAAAAAAAATGGATGAATGTAGCATAATTATTGACTAAAATGGAAAATTTCTAACAAAGAGCATAAATATTATTATAACTATGAATATTTACTCAAAATAATAAAATAAAATAAAATAATCATGAAATAAGTAAAATATTTGAAGAGAATAGAGAGAAAGTAGAAAACAAATGTAAGAGGGAAAAGCTTGAGTCGTCGAGGGTGGTGCTCTTGTCGGTGCACGGGCGTGGCAGGGAGGGCGTGTGAAGAAGTTGTGGCTATATAGATTTTGGGGCACATGGCCGTGGGGCACACCCGTGTGCCCTAATTTTAGCCCATGTGTTTCGTGATTTTTAAATTTGGGGGCGTCTGAAATTCGTCACACGCCCGTGCTCTTTGGGCATGTTGGTGCATAAAGCTGTGTAGCACGGCCGTGTCCTATTTCGTTCACTTCTCCCATGCCCATGTTTTTTATCAGTTTTGAGCAAGGGTGGTGGGCACGCCCGTGTTGTTTTAGCAGACTCGCCCACGGCCACGTCACACGGTCGTGGCAACTTATCGTATTTCGTGTTAGGGGAAGATTTTTCCCTGTTTCCACACGTCCGTACCGCAAGGTCGTGTCTCCTCCTGTGGTGTGAGCACGGCCTATGGCACGCCCGTGTGCCTGGCCATATGGATTAGAAAACCTGTGTTTCAAGGACTCAGTTAGTGATTAGATTTAAAAACTAAAACTTTAAAGAAATCAATATTGTTAGTGCTCGGGTTGCCTCCCGAGAAGCGCTTATTTATAGTGTAAGCTCGACTTACTCTCTTGTTGTGTGGTCATGGTGGTTCGAGGAGTTTACACTTCTCATCCCTACTATCAATTTTATCAACATAAGATTTAAGACAAGTACTATTTACCTTGAAAGTGCCGAATTTGGGATGAATTACCTCGACTGTACCATGTGGAAAAATGCTAAGTACTGTAAGAGGGATTTCTTCATTTGGTTCAGAAGTGGTAATACGAGGGTCTGATGTGTCTAATAGCACTTTGTCTCCAACCTTAAGTTGATTTGGGGAAAAATTTAGCTTGTCATGGCATGGTTTTGGTTTATTGTGTGTTCTCGGTTTATGTATCCACCATTCATCTAACTCCTCAATTTGTAGCCTTCGTTCTTCATAGATAGGCCATTTGTTGTTGCTTGAACATGGCTCATGTATGTTCTTCGAACCTATTTCCTACAAAGTAGGCTGCACCACATGGTCAGTTTTAGTAGAATAATTTATACAACCACCTTCAATTTTTGATACGTTACTCGAATTACGAGCTTGAAGGGTGATTGTTTCGTCTCCCACACGAAGTGTGAGTTCACCTGTGCCAACATCAATTATTGTTCTAGCAGTTGCTAAAAAAGGCCTCCCTAAAATTAAAAGAATGTTACTATCCTCCTCTATGTCTAGAACAACAAAATCAACTGGGAATATAAATTTTTCAATTTTAATGAGTACATCTTCAATAATACCCCTAGGAAATCTGATTGTTTTATCGGCTAATTGAATACTCATCCTAGTTTTTTTGGGTTTCTTAAGACCTAGTTGCTTAAACATTTTGTAAGGCATGACATTGATGTTAGCCCCTAAATCAGCCAAAGCATTATTAACATCTAAGCTACCAATTAAACAGGGAATCGTAAAACTCCCTGGATCTTTTAATTTGTTGACCAGCTTATTCTGTAGTATGGCTGAGCAAACTGCATTTAGCTCCACATGCGACGCCTCATCCAACTTCCGCTTATTTGTTAAAAGCTCCTTTAAGAATTCGATTATGTTTGGCATCTGCGAAAGAGCTTCAATAAACGGTAAGTTAATATGTAACTTCTTTAAAAATTTAAGGAATTTACTGAATTATTAGTCTGTGCGGTCTTTCCTTGTCGCATTGGGGTATGGCACACGAGGTTTGTACTCTTTACTTACCGGTGTTTGCTCACTGTGGTCTTCCTCACTTCTGCTTTTACTTACCAGAACTCCTTGCCTCAGTTCTGGTTCACGTTCCACTAACCCTTCCTTGTATTGGATGGTAATTGCGTTGAGTTGTTTCCTTGGGTTAGATTCAGTGTTACTCGGAGGCTACCTTGTGGTCGTTCAGATATTAATTTGGCAAGCTATCTTATCTGAGTTTCGAGCCCTTGGATTGACACTTGTTGATTCTTAAATGCTGTCTCAGTATTCTAAAAATGAGTTTCTAACACTGAGATGAATTTTGTTAGCATCTTCTTAAGGTTCAGTTTTTTCTCTTGTTGGTAAGGTGTTTGTTGGAAGCCTGGAGGTGGTGGTGGTCTCTGATTTCCTTGGCCTCCCCTTGAAAAATTTGGGTGGTTCCTCCAACCTACATTGTAAGTGTTACTATAAGGATTATTTTGAGATCGAGGATTATTACCCATATAATTTAACTACTCGTTCTCCATGTTGTGGCCATAGGGTGGGTATTCTGAATTGCTTGATCTACCTCCACTTGCTTCGCATTGCATTACTGGGTGAACCTGTAAAGAACCAAGAAAACCTTCAATTTTTCTATTCAAAAGTTCTACCTGATTAGAGAGCATGGTGACCGAATCGATGTTCAAAACGCTGGCTGTTTTCATTGGCTTTGTCCTTATGACTTGCCACTGATAATTATTCAGTGACATCTCTTCTATAAATTCATAAGCATCCTCAGGTGTCTTATTATTGATAGTTCCACCAGCAGCTGCATCAATCATCTGCCTAGTTGAAGGATTCAGGCCATTGTGAAACGTTTGAACCTATAGCCAGAGTGGTAACCCATGGTGAGGGCACCTTCTCAACAGATTCTTGTATCTCTCCCATGCATCGTAGAGTGTTTTTAAATCCATCTACACAAAAGAAGAGATATCATTACGTAATTTAGCCGTTTTAGTCAGCGAAAAATATTTTAATAAAAACGTTTTGGTCATTTGTTCCCAAGTAGTGATTGACCCTCATGGTAACGAGTTCAACCACTGTTTAGCTTTGTTCCTCAATGAAAAAGGGAATAGCCAAAGGCGAATGGCATCATCAGAAATGCCATTAATTTTAAAAGTGCCACAAAGTTCCAGAAAATTTACCAAGTGAGCATTGGGATCCTCGTCCTGCAAACCTTCAAACTGAACAAATTGCTATATCATTTGAATTGTGTTAGGTTTCAGTTCAAAATTATTTGCAGCGACAGCAGACCTAACTATGCTTGATTCAGTTCCTGTTAAAGGAGGTTTAGCATAATCATACATAGTACGTGGAGCAGGATTCTGATTAGCAACAATAGCAGGAGGTAGCAGATTTTCCTGATTTTTAGTTATCTCCTCGGTTGTGGTTGAAGTACCATCCTCTTGCTCTTCCTCTGTGTATCTTAAGCTTCGCCTTATTTCTCTTCGGTTTCTACAAACTGTGTAATCGATCTCACTGTCGTAAAGTAGTGGTACTGACGGGTTTCTTCTAGTTATAAACTAGAAAAACCTGTTAGAAGAAAATAAATGAGAAATTAGAAAAGAAAAGAAAATTTTAAATTGCAATAAAAGTAAAATGGCTAAAGTAATAAAAATCGAGTGTTCCTAATATCTTAGTTCCTCGGCAACGGCACCAAAAATTCGATACGTAATATTCACGACAGGTTTTAAAAAATTTATAATTAATCATTCTTGAAACTAACTATTATCACGATGAAGGAAAGTGTACCTATCGAACAGTAGTATAGCTTTAGCAAGACCGGATTGTCGAACCCAAAGGAACTAAGAGTACTAGTAATTACTTTCTTTTTATTATTTAGCCTAAAAATTAAGGGACTTGTTTATCTAAACTAATTAACTAAACTAAGGGTGCACAAAGAGAAAATTGGGGAAAAGCTTTTGGGAAAACTCGATTGATGAAGACAATTCCCTTGGAAAAATCCACCTAGACCTCACTTGTTATTTGACTCTGAATCAGACGATTTATTCATTTGACTTGATCCATAGAAATCCCTAAGTTATATTATTATCTCTCTCGAGAATAATAACGTCTAACCCTAGGTTGATTAATTGAAATCTCTTTCTAATTAACACCCTAGTGTTGCATTAACTCGATCTATAGACTCCCTTAATAGGTTTCACCCTAATCCGGGAAAATCTTGTCACCCTATCTCTAGGCGTGCAATCAACTCTGCTTAATTATAACAAATTAACACTTAGACAAGGACTTTTGCTCCTCTGAATAAGCGCATAAACTTGAATCAATATCCTGGAATATTAAAACAAGAATTAAGACCAAATCAAATATTTATCATACAATTCAAATAATAATAACAAGATCCATCTTAGGTTTCATTCCCTTTAGGTATTTAGGGGTTTTAGTTCATAATTGTGAAAGAAAACATCTCAAAAGAATGAAGTTAACAAAACATAAAGAAAACCCAAAACTCTTGAAGAAAATTGAAGGGAGATCTTCAGTCTTGAAGATGAATCTGACTTCTGAGATGGATCAATTGGCTTTCCTTGAGTAATTCCTTGCCTCCTACTCCGTGTGTCCTCCTAAGTACCTCCTCAGGTGTTTAAATAGGCTTAAGAATGAATAAGAGTCCTCAAAAGTGGCCTTTTCCAAATAGAACTATACTTGGGCTCGATAGGGACACGCCTGTGGGCGATTGCTTCAGACCATGGTCAAGGCTGTTAAATAGGCACAGGCCTGTGGTCTACCCAGTAAGTCGTGCTTCGATCCTGCCAAATGGACACGATCGTGTGGCTTACCTGTGTGAGGAAGTCTAGGCCGTGTTGATTTCCCCTGTTAGTCCATTTTCTTCATTTTCAGCCTGTTTCTCGCTCTTTTTACTCTCCTAGCTCACCTAAGTATAAAACATGAAATTAAAGGATTAGGAGCATCGAATTCACCAAATCAAAGGAGAAATCATCCATAAATGTGCTAAGCATGGGATAAAAATATGTATAAATTACGGTTTATCACTTGCACACACAACAATGCCACACGCCCGTGTGCTCAAATCTGAGCATTCTATTTCTAAAAAATTAAGGAGTAGGGGACACACAGCCTAACCACATGCCTGTGTTTCCAAGCTATGTGTCATACACGGTCTAGACACACGCCCATATGTTTGCTCGTGTGGACAAAATAAAGTCATTCCTAGCTTTATTTCTCACGTTAAACTTTTCCATAATCCTACACCACATCTTGCATTCATAACCCAACAAATCCAAGCATTTTATACAAGTTAATTCCATCATTTAACATGATATATCATCACATACAATTACTAACCACTTCAAGCATTCAAATCAATCATATTCCATCCATCACCATGGCATAGCATTTTATGCATACATGTTTACAATCTTACCTTGGTTATGTTCTCATGTTAGATATAATTTGATCACTACTTAACATATATGTGGCTAACATAATATGACATTACAAGTATATCAGAACAATCATTACTAGCCATTCCAATGGCTAGATTACAAGCATCACTTACATTCACAGGCCAATATGGCCAACTTATCCTATACATGCCATTACAACCGCAATTGAATTACCATACTATACCGACATGGACTGATGGATAGTGTGATTGATCTTCGCCAAGCTTCCAATCCAACAAGCTTTCGATTACTCTAAAACAAGGGAAAATAAACAGAGTAAGCATAAAATGCTTATAACATGGTACTTAACTTACCATTCATCCTATTTGAGGTAACTAAGTAAGGTATAATCAATCACTTTGATCTCAATCCCTACATACATCCTCACTGACCTTCTTAGTCATATAATCCATAATAACATCAAAACTTATATGGCTCAACAACAATCAGGATTCCAAGCACATATGCTTTCCACAACATGTATTCATTCAACATGCCTAATTCATCTCATTATTACAAGTATAGCTTCATAGCAGTTCATTTCGAGTTCAGATCATTTCATGTCAGGACTTTACTCATTTTATTCAAGTATTAAGGTCACACAAGTAGTAGTACATTCAAGGTGCTCGGGTCCATGATCAAGGATGAAACATTCTGTAACACCCTGATTTTGGGCCTAGTCAGAACAGTGGTTTCGGGACCACAAATCTGACGATGAAAATTTTATTTTTTATTATATTTTTATGGTCTAAGATTTCATGGAATAATTTCTTAAAAATTTCGTTTGAAAATTTTAACGTTCGGGCACTTAATTCAGTCAAAAGGACTAAATCGTAAAAAGTGCAAAAGCTGAGCTCTACATACTAGAGGTGTCCAATTGTTATGAAATTTTAAATTGAGGGTCCTTAAATGGTAATTAGACCATTGGTTAATTGCTGGACAAAAATAGACATGAAATGGGTGTAATAAAATATTTTTAAGTCAGGGGTATTTTGGTAAACCAATAATTAAAAGAATTAAAAAAGGAAATAAGCCAAATTAGCTATCATCTTCTTCATTCAACCGTTTCTACCAGCAGCAGCCATGGTTAAGGTTTTTTCAAACTCCCAATCTCGATTGTAAGTGCTCCTTAGCCCCGTTTTTAAAGTTCTTTACATTTTTGAAATCCCGGTAACTCGGTTAAACTTATTCTAGCAATAATTTAACCTAAGGTTTATATTTGGAAAAATACCCATAAGTGAAATGTGTTTATTTTGATGTTTTATGGTAGAATATGAAGCTTGAAATTGTGTTAAACAACTTTTACTAAGCGATTTTACGTGAAAACGAGTAAAACGACATAATCGGTAAAAATACCTAATGTTCATAAGTACATGTTAGAGTGTGAATTTGATGTTGCTATAGAAGGAAACAATGATCAGCATGTCACAAAACATAAGGAAATAGGATGAAGTTTAATTTACGAGTCTAGGGGCAAATATGTAATTTTGACAAAGTTTAGGGGAAAATTTTAATTTTGCCAAAATATGATTTTGGGTTAATTTCAATAATGTGAGTCCTAATTAGGCTATATTTGAAATAATAGAGCAAGGAAAAATCAAAATTTGGGCTAAAATCAGAAAATATCAGGTTGTGGACAAAATGGTAAAAATGGCCATTTTCGCATACAAGGTAAGCTCATATAATTTTTTTATAATGCAATGTGTAATTTAATGTTATTTCCTTGATATTAAGTGAGACGTAAGTTCATGTGTAAATGTTGGTAACATAATTGTCATTTTAAGTAATTTAATGTTATTTATATGATATGATGATTATTATTATGAAATATTCTACTTTGTGGTTATTGTTGAGTAATGGGCAAAATTATGTGAATTACTTGATAAATATGAAATGTTAACAAGTATCGGTTCTGACATTCCGTGGAAGACGACAAAGATGTGTGATCGAGGAAAATCCCATTTGAACCTTAGGAATAGATTAGGATACAAGTGACATGTCACTAGGATATTTGAGTTCCAAACTCGTTGAGTATCTTTCAATCTTATGTCGTGAGGGATGTGACCTATGTTAGGTCCATAAGAGACCACAGCTTTTAGTGTTCTATGATTCACCTCCGA
The DNA here is from genome assembly GCF_007990345.1 of Gossypium hirsutum. Lineage (NCBI taxonomy): Eukaryota > Viridiplantae > Streptophyta > Magnoliopsida > Malvales > Malvaceae > Gossypium > Gossypium hirsutum. The sequence continues at coordinate 88,448,046 of NC_053434.1, read as the reverse complement.
ATAATGAGTAGGTAGTTCAATCCTTTTGATTCTTCTCTTCATAGTTTTCTTTTTCTGATAGGGGGATGTAGAGTAATAGGTCGAATTACTATATCTATATAAAAAAGAGTTAGGGTTTATATTTGGAAAAATACCCATAGGTGAAATGTGTTTATTTTGATGTTTTATGGTAGAATATAAAGCTTGAAATTGTGTTAAATAACTTTTACTAAGCGATTTTACGTGAAAACGAGTAAAACGACATAATCGGTAAAAATACCTAATTTTTATAAGTACATGTTACAGTGCGAATCTGATGTTGCTATAGAAGGAAAAAATGATCAGCATGTCATAACACATAAGGAAATAGGATGAATTTTAATTTACGAGTCTAGGGGCAAAAATGTAATTTTGACAATGTTTAGGGGCAAAATTGTAATTTTGAAAAAATATGATTTTGGGTTAATTTGAATAATGTTAGTCCTAATTAGGCTATACTTGAAATGATAGAGCAAGGAAAATCAAAATTCGGGCTAAAATCGGAAAATATCAGGTTGTGGACAAAATGGTAAAAATGGCCATTTTCGCATACGAGGTAAGTTCATATGATTTTTTTTATAATGCAATGTGTAATTTAATGTTATTGCCTTGATATTAAATGAGATGTAAGTTCATGTGTAAATGTTGGTAACATAATTGTCATTTTAAGTAATTTAATGTTATTTATATGATATGATGATTATTATTATGAAATATTCTGCTTTGTGGTTATTGTTGAGTAATGGGAAAAATTATGTGAATTACTTGATAAATATGAAATGCTACCAAGTATCGGTTCCGACATTTCGTGGAAGACGACAAAGATGTGTGATCGAGGAAAATAACGTTTGAACCTTAGGAATAGATTAGGATACAAGTGACATGTCACTAGGATATTTGAGTTCCAAACTCGTTGAGTTGAGTCTGAGTTCGTGAGATGTAACTAAGCATTCGAACTCGTTGAGTTGAGTCTAATTTCATTTATGGATGCGTACACCCGAGCTCGTTGAGTTGAGTCCGAGTTCAGTTATTGGTGGGTTACATGGTAGCTTGGCTACACATATATTTCGCAGGCTATTGAGTTTGTCTAACTGTGGGCATGGCACTTATGTGCATGCATTCCGTGTATCTGATTATATTTCGAGTGTTCAATGGGTAATTTGGTGAAGTATTCATTGATGATCCTAATGAGATAAACCATTGGTGAGTATGTCTTTAAGTTATGTTACAAGTTGTACAGGTATGTACACTAAACTTATGTGTGATGCCTTGACATGTGATGATCTATGATGTATATAGTATTTGGTGAATATTATAAAAATGACATGATTTGGAATAAGTCCTTGATACTTGATGACATTGAGACTATGGATTTATGCTTATGAAGCATAATTATGTGTGCTTACCATTATGAATGAAATGATATTGTATGGATTTGGTGAATAATAGTAATGAATGAGTAAATTTAGCCTTAGCAGTTTTAGGTTACTGCAGTGGTGCAACTTTGGAAATTCACTATAAATTTTGGAAATTGAATTAGGGGCTGAATAAAATATGAGGTTAAATCCCAATGAGTCTAGTTTCACATAGAAGAAATGGTATATGCAATCGAAATTTCTATTAAATTGTTGTGAGACAGAGTCTGAATGACTTCGTGATCCCTTGTTCTGATTTGAGAAAATCATTAAAAATTGTATAAAAATTATTATGCATTGTAATTTATATTATTAAAATCCTTAATGAGTCTATTATCTAGAAAGATAGATGAGAGCATTATCAGAATTCTATACTATGAGAAAAATAATTTTTAGTGAAGAGAGGTCAAAACTATTGGATAGCATAACAGGGGAAACTTTAATGAATAAACTATACTAATTGGCTTAACCAAAAATTCTGGAAATTTTATGGGAGAAAGATATATGAGTCTAGTTTGAAGAAAAATTAACGAAACTTAATTTGGAGTCTCGTAGCTTCAGATATAAATGAATTAGTATCCATAACTCGGTAAAAGAACTTAACCTGAACACGAGTAAATTATACGATTATGATGTTTTACTTTAAAAAAATGTGGGTAATTGCTTATTAACTTCATATGGACTTACTAAGCGTAAAGCTTACCCCTCTTCTTTACTTCTTCAGTTTTGGCAGGTTAGCTCGGGTTGGAGATCGTTAGAGGCAAAATCACACTATCAAGCTATCATTTTTGAGAGAATTAATTCAAATATTAGAAATATCAAGTGAGTGGCATGTATAGGAAGTTGGTTTGTGATATGTATTGTTATTATGACTTTGACCATATGTACCGATCTGCATTGAGTCATCGTATATGATCATGAGATGTGGTCCTTATCCATTATGGTTTGTAAGTTTAATTAATCATGCCATGTCCTATATTTTGATGTGATGATATAGTTAGCTTTGTTTGTTATGCATGATTGATAATATATCAGGTAAGTTAAATGTAGGCCAGTGGATCATGAATTAAATGGAATTGAGTAATGTTGCCTTGAATATGGATGTTTAATAGACAAATTGGTAACTACATTATAATGGTATAAAATGAGAGTAAGATTTAGCATGTTTAGTTCTAGTTAGTGTAAGAATGTATATTATATACAGGATGGTAAGCAAATATGTTTAAAGTGAATGACATGTTATTGCATGATTATGGATGTGTAAGTGCTCATTTATCCCACAGTATATGTCTTTAAATATGAATCTATGCATGTGTTCGATAAGTTTTCAATTAAATGAATTTTTACGGCTCAATTTTCGTCTATGTGTATGGTTAAGTCTGGTAATGCCTCGTACCCTGTTCCGGCCTTGGATACGGGTAAGGGGTGTTACACATTCTCATCAGGTAATTTCTATATACAAATATCAACTTCTTATATTTCATGTAATATTTTTTTCATGTCATATTTCTATATCATATGTATCATTCCATGTCAACTTGTTTTAAATTCATCTTTGCCCTTACCAGAAGTTTACCCGTTGAATTTATACGAAATATCGATGGATACACAGGTAGTACACCCAATGTGTACAAATGAAAACTCATTAATTCATGTCCAATAGTATTCTTAAGGTACAATTTTCAGAGAGTACATTCTCGAGCTACACATATATACAACAGGATTACCAGTCCAGGCTAAATCCTTTTTATGTCATATGCTCTAAAGAGCTTGATCTAGATTACCCGTCCAGGCTAAATCCAATCCATAATATATGCTTGAGAGGACATATGTCAGGATTACCCGTCCGGTATCAGAATTGAGGTCGAAGGATTACTCATCCGAGCTAAATCCTATCCGCAACAAATGCAGGACCTCTTTTGTTTTGGGAAATCACATATCCATCAATTTTCCATTATTCAATAGGGGTTTAAACACTTTTCAAGCATTATCGGGCATTTGATTATTTCATACCTTAGTAACATTTATGTAATTCGAGTAAAACACATTTCACATTCATGTCAAGCATACAAGTAACATTTTATTCATTTACCATTTTTTCAGGCATTTTCATTTATCGAACTATATCTGTAACAATCTGATTTTGGGGCTAGTCGAAACAGTAGTTTTGAGACCACAAATTTGACGTAAAAAAATCCATTTTTATTGTATTTTGATGATCTAAAATTTTTTGGAACTATTCTGTAAAAATTTCATTCGAAAATTTTGACGTTTGAGCACTCAATTTAGTCAAAAGGACTAAATCGTAAAAAGTGAAAAAGTTGAGTTCTACATGTTAAAGGTGTCCAATTGCTATGAGATTTTAAATTAGAGGTCCTTAGTTGGTAATTAGACCATTTGTTAAGTTGGTGGAAAAAAATGGACATAGTGAGATAAAATTTTAAAGTTTGGCAAAAAGGGCATTTTGGTCATTTGGTAAATAAAAGAATAAAAAGGGAAAATCAAGTCAAAATTGTGTCCACCTTCTCCAACCTTGGTTGAAAATCCCAAGCTCACTATAGCTAGGGTTTTTTCAACTTTCAAGCTTGATAGTAAGTGCATTCTAGCCTTGTTTTTAATGTTCTTTACATTTTTGAAGTCCTTGTAACTCGATTTACCTATTTCTACCATTATTTTGAAGTAGGGTTCATGTTTAAAAATTTACCCATGTGTGACATGCATGTGTTTTGATGTTAAATAGTAGAAAATGGAAGTTTGATGTGTAATAAACAACTTTTATTAAGTGATTTTTCATGAAAATACCTAAAAAAGACCTATTTGTAAAAAGATGAAAAATGGGTAGTAAAAATATAATTTGATGAAAAATGTGGGCTACTATAAACATGTATATGGTTCGGCTAGGCTTGGGTAACAAAAAATTGAGTGCATTTCATTTTACGAGCCTAAGGACTAAATTGTAAAAATGTGAAACTTTAAGGGTAAAAATGTAATTTTGCCATAATGTGATGTTTGGACTAATTTGAGTAATGTGAATATTAAATAAGTTAAATTTGTTATTATAGATAAAAAAAACGAAGTTCGGACCTTGATCGGGGAAAGAATAAGTTGTTTGACGATTAGATCATTTTCTACTATTTTTGTACCGAGGTAAGTTCATATGTAAATAATGAATTATTATTTACGCTTTAATTTCGTTATTATTGTATGAACTTTGAATTGCTCTTTTAATAAATTAGACAAAGTTTCAACAAGTGAGAAATATCCCGGTTTAGCCTTAGGAATAGATAGGATACGAATGTCATGACATTAGGGTTATTTGAGTCTACGTGTAAGACCATATCTGGGATATGGCATCGATATGAGATTTCGTGTAAGACCATAGCTCGGCTATTGGCATCAAATTGAGATCCGGTGTAAGACCATATCTGGGATATGGCATTGGTATGGTATTATGTGTGTGAGATTTCCCGAGTATCCTTTAGTATTCCAAGTGGTTCAATGGGTAACTTAACGGCAATGTTAAAGTTATGAAAGAGTATGACATGTTGTGGACGACAATGGTATGTTGTAACTTGATACAGGTATGTACACAGAACTCGTGCTAAATGAGCTTGATATGTGATGAACCCTCGATGTAGTGTGATTGAGTAAGTTATGATGTTAAGGTTTTAATAACATCTATGCTAAGTTTGATTATGAAAGTTTACAATGATATTTATGTTAATTTACTTCATGTAATTATACGTTAAAGTGTGTTTATGATGCCTATTATTTGCATAGAAACTTACTATGCTTTAAAGCTTATTCTCTTTCTTTTTCCCTTGTTTTATAGTGTCACCAAGCCAGCTCAGGGATCGAAGATGGTCGGAGTTCCATCCACACTATCAAATTATTATATTGGGTACTTATGATTACATTATTTTGAGTTATGGCATGTATAAGGACTTGGTCTTTTTGTCATGTGTCATAGTTGATTTGGCCAAAAGTGTTGGCTTATGTTATTTGATAATTCATTTTGTAAATGGCAATAGAAATTAGCTAATATTGGCTTAAGTATATATATGCATATGATGATGTTTTCATGGATCCAAGAATTTGCATGGATTGAGTTGATAAGTAGGTGATGTTTGTATGTGATAGATGGTTGCATGTAAATGATACATTGGTATCTTGTTTATGGTTGAATTGGTTGTATGAATATACTTGGATTAGTGATGCTTGTTGTTGTGTAGGTTGGTGCAAGTAAGGGTGGCAAAATGGCTTGGTAAATAGCCTTATTTTTGTCCACATAGACAAGCGTGTCTCTAGGCCGTGTGTGACACACGACTTGTCTCGTGGGTGCGTGATCTAGCAGTGTGTCCCCTATATTTTGAATTTTAGTTTTGAATTGGCCACACGGGAAAAGACAAGGCCGTGTGTCTCAGTCGTGTGAAGGACACGACCTAGGGACATAGGCGTGTGCCTAGGGAATGTGAAGTCTGCACCTATTTTATGTAAAAATTACGAAAATTAAATCGCCCACATGGCCTAAGCACACAGACGTGTGACTTGGCCGTGTGACTTCAACTTGTTGATGATGTCATAAATAGAAAGTTACACGGGTTCGGGATACGGACGTGTGTGACCATACGGCCTTTCCCACATGGGTGCGTCCCAAGTCACATGGGCGTGTGACCCCAATTTTGATGAAAAATTTTCTAAGTGTTGGGAAGCTTTCTAAAGTTCTCAGTTTAGTCCCGAACCACTCTTAATGCATGTTTTGGGCCTCATAAGCTCATTTAAGGGATGATATGAATGCATGTGAAAAGTTTTAAATTTGGATGGAAATTCATGTCCCAATTTTGAATGTTTGTTTGAGTTTAAGTTCGACAATGCCTCGTACCTTATTTCAACGTTGAATACGGGTAAGGAGTGTTACATTTAGTGGTATCAGAGCTACCGTTTAGTCGATACTCGAACTAACATAGCGTGTGTAAGAGTCTAGCTATACATGCCATAAATGAATTGTGATAGTGTGATGACTCCTGACAATTGTAAATTGTGTTTTCATATAGTAATGGATTTCAATCGAGCTGAGGTTGATGAAGTAGAAAGTAATGCACCGACTCCAGCTCAAGGGGCAGCGCCGTCTGATAGTAGACCCCCTAAGGTTAGTCAATGAGAAGAAGACAGGGAAGCCTTTCTCCATATGATGAATGAATAGTATACGAAATTTTTTCAAACAAATCTGAATGCCTAACCTCCTCCACCCCCACCTATTCCTCGACAGGTTCCTGTAGCTCCACAAGTTATGGACTTTGTAAAAATAAATAAGCCCCCGGTTGATAAAATCTGGAAGTATGGGACTGAAGATTTCAGAGCTACTGTGGATGATGATCCCGATAGAGCTGAGTTTTGGCTCGAAAACTCCATCAGGGTATTCGACGAGTTGTCCTGCACACCGGATGAGTGTTTAAAGTGTGCTATCTCGCTTTTAAGACATTCTGCATACCATTGGTAGAATACACTTGCATCTGTAGTTTCGAGAGAAAAGGTTACATGGGACTTCTTTCAGGAGAAGCTTCGTAAGAAGTATATTAGCCAACAGTTCATTAATTAGAAACATAAAGAATTTCTTAAGCTGAAACAGGGTCGTATGACCGTAACAGAGTACGAGCGATAAATTTTCACACTGAGTAAGTATGCTCGGGAGTGTGTTTCCACTGAGGCCATCATGTGCCAGAGATTTGAGGATGGATTGATTGAAGACATTCGTGTGCTAGTTGGGATCTTGACCTAAAAGAGTTTGCGGTATTGGTTGAACGGGTTTGTAAGGCTGAAGATTTGAATAAAGAGAAAAAAAGTTGATCTTGAAGCTAGAGACTCAATGAAGAGTCCGTTGAGTAATTCATTCCCCTCTCGGTCCAAGAAATCTAAAGAAATGTATTCCCGTTCAAATTTTTCAGTGGGATATTGACGCAGAGATCGGGAGAAGCAACATTCGAGTTTTAAATCTCAAGCCACCTCAACGGAGAGTGTGGACAATGTAAAGTTTAACAGACCCGAATGTCAACAGTGTGGCAGATGTCATCCCAACGAATGTAGAATGAATGACCAGGCCTGTTTTAAGTGCGGATCTCAAGACCATTTTATCAGAGATTGCCTAGAGATGGAAAAGAAAGAGAAATTCCAAGGTACAAGGCCTAGTAATACTGCTTCTAGAGGAAGGCCCCTAAGGAATGTAACGACCCATATTTCACGAGCACTGGAAAAGTGAGTTTAGGGCTTCCGTCTTAGGAAAATGAGTTGGTAAATATTTATAAAAAAAATATTTACGAAGTTAGTTGTGAGTTGAATTAGATTTTAATTAGGTGAATTTATTTTTAATTCGAAGTAATTAGTAGAAAGGATTAAATTGAATAGAGCATAAAAGCTTAATCATAGAATAGAGAAAGGATAAAGGATTAAATTAATAATTAAACTAAATTAGTGACATGTGTAAGTTAGAAAATAAATACATGTGTATTTAAATTATTAGTATAAGTGTATATAATATATAAATTTACTTATAAATTAAGTAATAAGTAAAAGATATTTACTTATTATTATTATTATTATTATTATTATATTTTATCAATTAATTGAGATAATGACAAATGCATGGTGATGAAATATTACATGTGTACATGTGTGTATGAATACACATGTTGTATTTTTATTTGTATTAATTAGATATTTTATAATTAATTATTAATTTAGTAAATGAAAGAAATAAAATGAAATAAAGAACAAATAAAAGAAAGAAAAACAAGAAAAAGAAACAGAGAAGAAACGAAATAGAAAGAAAGAAAGAAGAAAAGAAAAGAAAAGAAAAAGGAGAAATTAGGGTTTGAAAGCTTAGAAGTTAAATTGATAAGTCAATTAAGTCCCTTTCTTAGTGATTTTGATGTTTTTGAAGTTCTAAAATTGAATACTTTTGAATTTGTGTGAAATTGAAAGATGATATACTTTTAAGTAGGTTTTATGTTGAACTAATGATGAAATTGGGGGTTTATTGATAGAAATTTCGATTTAAATTGATTAAAAGATTGAATTGTAAACAAGGTCATAAGTTTTGTGTTGTAGGGACTAAATTGATAGAAATTCAAAATTATGGAAAAATGATAAAAGTTTGATGGTTATATTAAAATTTTGATGGAAATTGAATAAGGAAATAATATGAATTATAAAAGGAAGAAAAAGAAAAATAGTTAGGACAAATTTGGGATTTAGGTTAAAATTGCATGGAAAGTTATTATTTTCTATACAATAAGTGTGTTATTAATTAATTATAATTATGCTAATTTTCATGGCAAACAAGGAAACCGAGATGTTGAATGTGAAGGGAAAAGAAAAAGTGATCGAGGAGTAGCTCGAGAAAATATCGGTTTGTATTACCTTAATTCAAGTTATTTATTATTGAATGTTTAATTTCAATATATGTGCATGAAAAATGAAATTAAGGTACGTAGTGATATTTGAATTGAATGAGAATTGGATTTGATTGATGAATGTATTCATGTGTGAAATTGAATTGTATAATGATTTGTGGTGAATTTGAAATTGTGATTGAATTGTTATTGTGACTGATTTGAATTCGAATGATTTCGATACCCTATTAACTAGTCGGGCTAGGGTGGATATAGTTGGCATGCCATAGGATAGGAAGTATTTAGGGATTCTTCAACCTCGAGTCAATGAGACACTTGGTGTGTCATATTTGCTTCAGATAGATTCGATAAGGCGTTGGTCGTCACTTTGCTTCGGCTTAGCTGATGAGACGTTGGTCGTCACTTATTTGCTTCAAACTATCCAATGAGGCGTTGGCCGCCACTCTGGTGTGTTTGGTTGGATCCGTGTATCCTCTAAAGTCCGAGTTATGTTAATAGGGGAAATATATGTGAAGAGAAAAATTAAATGAAATTGATAAATTAAATTATTGAATGAAATGAGAAAGTGATATTATAAGATGAAATGAGAAATACAATTTGAGCTATGAGAATGAAGGCATAAAACCAAGGCTCATGAATTATTCATATTTGAATGTGAATTGGATATTTATATGTGATTGAGAGATGAACCAAAGGTTCATGAATAGTTGGTAATCTTATTGATGAATTATTGAATCAAATAATGAAAATGATACAATGGAAATATGATAACTTGGTATGAATTATATGTATGATTTGTTAATTATCTATGCATGATTATGATATTTTATATTTTCTTTAATTTGAATTATAGTAATACCACTAAGTATTTCCAATATTCAACGTACGGTTTTTTTCCGTGCACAAGCTAGGTAAAGTTGAAGTTTGGTGCAACATCCGATTTAATCCCGACCTCAGCTTAGTTTCTGGTGATGAATCTATCTTTTGGAAATGTGGTATGTAATAGGTTTCATTTTAGTCACTTTAATATATTTATGTTTTGGGTGTAAGTAATTTGTAACTTTTAAGAAGTTTTTGAAATGAATAGATGAATGTTATTTGATCAAGATTTATAAGTCAATGTATTGGGTATGAATTAAGTGTGTTTGATATGTGAAAATAGCTTTAAAATGGTGAAAAATCATGTTTTCACACGGCCAAGTCACATGGACGTGTGCTCAGGTCGTGTGGTAAAGTTAGAATTGCCCACAAGTTACTCCCACAGCCATGTGAGCAAGTTAGATCTGCCCACGAGCTGGCCCCACGGCTATGGGGGCCCCATGGGCAGGCCACACGAGCATGTCCTAAGCCACACGGGCGTGTGCCCCTATTTTCAAGGAAAAGTTTCCAAAGTTCTCGATTTAATCCCAAAACATTTTCTAAGTATATTTTGGTCCTCATAGGTCCATATTAGGGACTTAAAGATGGAATTTAAGAAATTTTAAATTGAAAGATAGATTTATGGTGTTGTTCGTTATTAGCGTTTAATTCCGGTAATGCCTCGTAACCTTGTTCCAGTGACGGGTTAGGGTTAAAGGGTGTTATATTTTATTGGTATTAGAGTTATCACGTTTAGCCGGTTCTCGGACTAAATCGAGCTTGTAAGTGAGTTTAGAAGTACATGTCACAGTCAAGTCAAAACTGAGTCGGGATTTTTGGATACTGACTTAATTAATTGTTTTTGTTTTATAGATTAAAGATGTCTGATGAACACCTTGATGATATAAATGAAGAAATGTTCACTGGGGATGAAGATTCGTATGATTTAGATGAAACAAAGTCAGCTACTCCCAGTGTAAATCCAGTTAGAAACCAACCCCCTAATGTAGAAAGAGATTAAAAAGGTAGAAGTGAATCTGAATTAGTAAAAATATTTGCTGATGCTCTTCAGCGAGCAGTGGAGTCTATACCTGCTACTACGACTGTATATGTTCCTAAACTGACCGCAATTAAGGAATTAAGAAAATCTGGTGCCATAGAGTTCTCGGGTCTAAAAGAAGTTGATCCGTCCATAGCTGAAAATTGGATGGATCGACCAAAAGAGTATTGCAACAACTAGAATGCACCCCTCGGGAAAGTCTATTATGTGTTGTATCATTACTGCAAGGGGAGGCTTATGTATGGTGAGAATCAGTGGTTTGACATTTACCAGAGAATCAGATAACTTAGGATCTATTTCAAAAAGAGTTTCAAAAGAAATATATTGGAGAAATGTATATCGAAGACAAGAAGCAAAAGTTTTTGACATTGCAATAGGGTGACATGTCAGTAATAAATTATGAGAGGGAATTCTCGAGACTCAGCAGATACGCCTCAGAGTTTATTCCAACTGAAGCTGACAGTTGTAAGAGATTTTTACGGAGTCTACAAGATGAGATCAAATTACAGTTTGTATCTCAACGTATCACTAAATTTGTTGATTTGATTGAGCGGGCAAAGATGGTAGAGCAAGTCTTAGGATTTGACAAAAAGTCCGAAACTTCTAAATTGGTTGGGAAATGTGTGGGAATTGCAAGTTCGAATCTTTACCTAAAAGATCCAGGGATTCTCGAAGTGGATGGAGATCCAGTTTTAGATCCGATAAAAGAGAAAAGAGTCAAAAGAAACAAACTACAGTATCCATCGGTAGTGTAAGAGCTCCGTCTCGAGATGTTAATATTCCAGATTGTGAACATTGCGAGAAAAGCACAGAGATGAATGCTGGAGATTGACCAGAGGGTGTTTTAAATGTGGACTACAGACCATTATATTAAAGATTGCCTGAAGAATGATAGTGCTACACCTGTGACATCACAAGATCAGTCTCTACTGTTAGAGGTAGATGATCGGGCAAAGGTGGATCAGTATCTAGAGGAGGAGGTATGAGAATAGGGAATGACATAGTGACCCAGCAGTCTGAAGCTAGGGTGCTGGCTAGAGCATATGTGGTTAGAACCGGCGAAGAAGGTGATGCTCATGATGTGGTAACAGGTATATTTCTATTATATTCTGATCCTATTCATGCTTTAATTGATCATGGATCTTCGCATTCCTATATTAATTCAAAATTAGTTGAGTCAGGAAAATTAAAATCTGAAATATCTAGAGTGTCTATTGAGGTGTCGAGTCCGTTGGGGCAAACAGTGTTAGTGAACTAGGTTTGTCCAAGATGCTCATTGATTATACAGAATAAAACTTTTCCGATTGACTTGTTAATTATGCCATTTGGGGATTTTGATATAATATTGGGAATGGACTGATTATCTGAACATGAAGTGATTTTGGACTGCTATAAAAAGAGATTCAGCATTCAGACAGCGAGTGAAGGTCGGGTTGAAGTAAATGGTATTCTTACTAGTGGGCTAGCATGAATTGTTTTAGCAATAAAGGCTAGTAAATTACTTCAGTAGGTTGTTCAGCATATTTGGCATATGTTATTAATTCAGATTCAGTTGGAAACAGTGCGGTAAAATTCGGACAGTTTGTAAGTTTCTTGATGAATTTCCTAAAGAATTACTGGGTTTACCGCCAGATAGGGAAGTCGAGTTCGCTATTAAGGTTTATCCGAGCATAGCTCCAATCTCTATACTTCCGTATCGAATGTCACCTACAGAGTTAAAAGAGCTGAAGATACAGTTGCAAGACTTATTAGACCGTGGTTTTATTCGACCGAGCATATCATCGTGGGGAGCTCCGATATTATTTGTTAATAAGAAAGATGGCTCGATGCGACTCCGCATTGACTATAGACAATTGAATAAGGTGACAATCAAGAGCAAGTATCCACTTCCTCGCATTGATGATTTGTTTGATCAGTTGAGAGGAGCTTCTGTATTTTCGAAGATTTATTTAAGATCAGAATACTACTAGTTGAAAGTAAAAGAAAGCGACATTCCAAAGACAACCTTTCGTACAAGGTATGGTCACTATGAGTTCTTAGTACTGCGATTCGGGTTGACAAATGCTCCAGCTGCTTTTATGGATCTTATGAATCGTATCTTTCAACCATATTTAGACCAGTTTGTAGTAGTTTTTATTGATGATATACTAGTTTATTCGAAGTCAGATTCAGAGCATGATCAGCATCTCAGGATTGTACTACAGATACTACGGGAAAAACAATTGTATGGAAAGCTCAGCAAATGTGAATTTTGGTTGTCAGAGGTTGTATTCCTGGGTCATGTAATATCTGCAGATGAAATCTGAGTTGATCCCAAGAAGATTGAAGTGATTGTATAGTGGAAATCACCAAGAAACATATCAGAGGTACGTAATTTTCTTAGTTTAGTTGGGTATTATAGAAGATTTGTAAATGGATTTTCGAAGATAGCTTTGCTGATGACCAAACTACTACAAAAGAGTGTACCATTTGTATGGGATGATCAGTGTCAAGAAAGTTTTGAAAAATGGAAGCAAATGTTGACAGAGGCACCAGTTCTAACATTACCAGAGTTGGGGAAAGATTTTATCGTATACAGTGATGCTTCATTAAGTAGTTTGGGTTGTGTAGTGATGTAAGAGGGGAAAGTAATAGCTTATGTATCTCGTCAGTTGAAACCACATGAACGTAACTATCCAACTCATGATTTGGAGCTAGCAGCAGTGATTTTTGCCTTTGAAGATTTGGAGACACTACTTATACGGTGAGAAATGCTATATTTATACGGATCATAAAAGTTTGAAATATCTCCTCTCCCAAAAAGAATTGAATTTGTGACAGAGACGGTGGATCGAGCTTTTAAAAGATTTTGATTGTGTCATAGATTATCATCCAAGAAAAGCTAATGTAGTGGCTGACGCTTTGAGTAAAAAAGCCGCAATTGATTTGAGAGCAATGTTTGCACAGCTCAGTATCAATGATGATGAGAGTTTGATAGCTGAATTGAGAGTTAAACCAGTGATGTTCGACCAGATTAAATCAGCTCAATTGAAAGATAACATTGAAGAAAAGAGAAATGATACAGACTGGTACGGTAGAAAATTTCAGCATTGATGCACATGGATTCTTAAGGTACCGAGATCGAGTTTGTGTTCCTGCTAAATCTAAATTGACAGAGTTAATGCTCTGAGAGGCACATGATGGTTCATTTGCTTTACACCCAGGAGGCACAAAGATGTATCATTATCTACGAGATCTGTATTGGTGGCCCGAAATAAAAAGAGATATAGTTGAATATGTTGGTAAATGTCTTACATGTCAGCGAGTAAAGGCGGAACATCAGGTTCCTACTAGATTACTTCAGCCGATAAGTATTCCTGAGTGGAAATGGGATCGTATCACAATGAATTTTGTTACGGGATTGCCACTGTCGGCGAGAAAAAAGAATGCAATTTGGGTAATAGTTGATCGACTTACTGAGTCAGTGATAAACCGTAATTTATACATATTTCTATCCTATGCTTAGCACATTTTATGGATGATTTTTCCTTAAATTTGGTGAATTCAATGCTCCTAATGCCTTAATTTCATATTTTATACTTAGGTGAGCATAGGAGAGTGAAAGGAACGAGAAACGGGCCAAAAATGGAGAAAATGGGCCAATGTACGAAATCAACACGGCCTGGACTTCCTCGCACGGGCAGACCACACGGTCGTGTCCCTTTGGCAAGGTCAAAGCACGATTTACACGGATAGATAACACGCCCGTGCCATTTAACAGCCTTAACCACGACATTAAGCAATCGTACACGGGCGTGTCCCTGCCGAGCCCAAGTTTAGTCCAAATCGGAAAAGGCCAATTTTGAGGGATCTTAGGCATTCCAAAGCCTATTTAAACACCTGATGAGGCACTTAGACAGGGGAGGTAGTGGAGGAAGGAAGGAATTGCTCAAGGAAAGCCGATCGATCCATCTCAGAAGCCGGATTCACCATCAAGACTGAAGATCTCCCTTCAAATTCCCTCTGGAGTTTTGGGTTTTCTTATGTTTTGTTATTTTTATTCTTTTGAGATGTTTTCTTTCATTAGTATGAACTAAAACTCATAAATACCTAAGGGGGATGAAACCCAAGACGGATCTTGTTATTATTATCTGAATTGTATGATAAATATTTGACTTGTTCTTAATTATGTGTTCTTAGTTCTTGTTTTGATATTCCAGGATATTGATTCAAGTTAAACTCTTATTCAGAGGAGGAATAGACCCTGTTTAAGAGTAAATTTGTCATAATTAAGTGGAGTTGGTTGCGCGCCTAGAGATAGGGTGATAAGATTTTGCCAGATTAGGGTGAAACCTAATAAAGAGATCCATAGATCGAGTTAATGCAACCCTAGTGCGTTAATTAGAAAGAGATTTCAATTATTCAAACTAGGGTTAGACGTTGTTAGTCTCGAGAGAGATAATAATATAACTTAAAGATCTCTATGGAACAAGTTGAATGAATAAATCGCCCGATTCAGAGTCAAATAACAATTGAAGTCTAGGTGGATTTTTCCTTAGGTATTGTCTCAATCAATCAAGTTTTCCAAAAAGTATTTTCCCCAAATTTCTTTTCTGTGATTTCTTAGTTTAATTAATTAGTCAAATAAACAAGATCCTTTTGTTTTTTAGGCTAGATAATAAAAAGAAAGTTGATACTAGTACTTTTAGTTCCTTTGGGTTCGATAATCCGGTCTTGCTAAAGCTATACTACTGTTCGATAGGTACACTTGCCTTTATCGTGATAATAGTTAGTTTCAAGAACGATTCATTATAAATATTTAAAACTTGTCATGAATATCACGTATCAAGTTTTTGGCGCCATTGCCGGGGAACTAAGATATTAGGAACACTCGATTTTTATTACTTTAGCCATTTTACTTTTATTGCAATTTAAATTTTTATTTTATTTTCTAATTCTTCATTTATTTTCTTCTGACAGGTTTTCTAGTTTATGACCAAGAGAAACCAGTCAGGACCACTACTTTTTGACGGTGAGATCAACCGCATAGTTTGCAGAAACAAAAGAGAAATAAGGTGAAGCCTAAGATACACAAAGGACGAGCAAGAGGACGATACTTCAACCACAACCGATGAGATGGCTGAAAACCAAGAAAATCCGCTACCTCTTGTGATTGTTGCTGATCCAGTAAATCAGAATCCTGCTCCACGCACTATGTATGATTATGCTAAACCTAAGTCAAGTATAGTTAAACTTGTTATTACTGCAAATAATTTTGAACTAAAACCTAACACAATTCAAATGATACAACAGTTTGTTCAGTTAGATGGTTTGCAGGACGAGGATCCCAATGCTCACTTGGCAAATTTCCTAGAATTTTGCGATACCTTTAAAATTAATGGCGTTTCTGATGACACCATTCGCCTTCGGTTGTTTCCCTTTTCATTAAGGAATAAGGCTAAACAATGGTTGAACTCCTAACCACGAGGGTCAATCACTACTTGGGAACAAATGATCGAAAAGTTTTTATTAAAATATTTTTTGCCGACTAAAACAGCTAAATTATGTAATGATATCTCTTATTTTGTGCAGATGGATTTAAAAACAGTCTACGATGCATGGGAGAGACACAAGGACCTTTTGAGAAGGTGCCCTCACCATGGGTTACTACTTTGGCTATAAGTTCAAACGTTTCATAATGGCCTGAATCCTTCGACACGGCAGATGATTAATGCAGCCACTGGAGGAACCATCAATAATAAGACACCTGAAGATGCCTATGAATTTATAGAGGAGATGTCACTGAATAACTATCAGTGGCAAGTTATGAGGACAAAGCCAACCAAAACAGCCGGCGTTTATAACGTCGATTCAGTCACCATGCTCTCTAATCAGGTAGAACTCTTGAATAAGAAAATTAATGGTTTTCTTAGTTCTTCACAGGTTCACCCAGTAATGCAGTACAAAGCAAATGGAGATGGATCGAGCAATTCAGAATACCCACCTTATGGCCACAACATGGAGAACAAGTAGTTAAATTACATGGGTAATAATCCTCGATCTCAAAACAATCCTTATAGAAATACTTACAATGTAGGTTGGAGGAATCACCCAAATTTTTCACGGGGAGGCCAAGGAAATCAGAAACCACCACCCCCTCCAGGCTTTCAGCAACCACCATACCAGCACGAGAAAAAGCCGAACCTTGAGGAGATGCTAACAAAATTCATCTCGGTGTTAGAGACTCATTTTTAGAATACTGAGACGGCACTCAGAAATCAATAAGCATCAATCCAGAGGCTCGAAACTCAGATTGGACAGCTCGCCAAATTGATTTCCGAACGACCACAAGGTAGCCTACCAAGCAACACTGAATCTAACCCAAGGGAGCAACTCAATGCAATTGCCCTTCAAGATGAGGAAAGGTTAGTGGCTAAACCAAGGCCAAAATCGATGGTAAGCAAAGGAAAGAATGAGGTAGGCCAAAATGAACAAAAATTGGTAAGTACAGAATATAAACCTCGTGTGCCATACCCAAATGCGATAAGGAAAGACCGTTCAGACAAACAATTTGGTAAATTTCTTAAAATTTTAAAGAAACTACATATTAACCTACCGTTTATTGAAGCACTTTCGCAGATGCCGAACGCAGTCAAATTTTTAAAGGAGCTTTTAGCAAATAAACGAAAGTTAGATGAAAGGTCGCATGTCGAGCTGAACGCGGTTTACTCAGCCATTCTTTAGAATAAGCTACCCAACAAACTAAAAGATCCAGGGAGTTTTACGATTCCTTGTTTAATTGGTAGTTTAGATGTTAATAATGCGTTGGCTGATCTAAGGGCTAGTATCAATGTTATGCCTTACAAATAGTTTAAGCAACTAGGTCTAGGGAAACCCAAACAAACTAGGATGAGCATTCAATTAGCAGATAAAACTGTCAAATTTCCTAAGGGTATCATTGAAGACGTACTCGTTTAAGCAACTGCTAGAACAATTATTGACATTGGCACAGGTGAACTCACACTTCATGTAGGAGGCGAAACAATCACCCTTCAAGCTCACAACTCGAACAACATATCAAAAATTGAAGGTGATTGTACAAATTGTTCTACTAAGACTGATCATACAGTGCAACCTATTTTGCAGGAAATAAGTTCGAAGGACACACATGAGCCATGTTCAATCTACAACAAAGAATCTACCTATGAAGAACGAATGTTACAAATCGAGGAGTTAGATGAATGGCTTATATTTAAACCGAGAAAACACGATAAACCAAAACTACGCCAGAACGAGCTCAATGCCTCACCAAATCAACTTAAGGTTGGAGATAGAGTTTCATTAGATGCCGTAGATCCTCACATGGACACTGCCAAACCAAATAAAGAAATTTCTCTTACGGTACTTAGCATTTTCCCATTTGGTACAGTCGAGGTAAGTCATCCCAAATTCGGCACCTTTAAGGTAAACAATACCTACCTAAAACCTTATTTTGATGGGATTCATAGCAGGAATGAGGAGTATAAACTCCTCGAACCACCATAACCATTCACCAGAGATGTAAGTCAAGCTTAGACTATAAATAAGCGCTTCTCAGGAGGCAACCCGAGCACTAATAATATTAATTTCTTTAAATTTTATTTTTAACATCTAACTTACTAACAGACTCATGAAACGCAGGCTTTCTAAAGCACATAGGGCCAGGCACACGGGCGTGCCTTAGGCCGTGTGAAAACAGGGCAAAATTTTCCCCAACACGAGATGCGATAAGTCACCACGGCCGTGCGTTAGGACTGTGGGCGAACTTTCCAAAACAACATGGGCGTGCAACACGCCCTTGTCTTAGAACTGCGGTTGAATCTGAGAAAATAGTACGAGTATTCGCCACGCCCGTGTCTAGAACCCGTGGTCGAACCTGTTAGATTAACACAGGCGTGGGCCTACATACACGAGCGCGGAAGAAGTGAATGAAGACAGACATGGCCGTGCGACATGTGCACCCACACGCCCAAGGAACACGGGCGTAGGCAAAATGTCAGACACGCCCAAATTCAAAATTCGTGAATCACACAGCCAAAAATTGGAGAACACGGGTGTGTCCCAAAATCTATAAATACCCTTCACTATTCATCATCTTCTTCACCCAAAATCCCTAAGCCTAACCGCTGCAAGACCACATGGCCTCCCTGCCACCCCCGTGCACCGCCTCCAACTCCATTTTGGACACACATTCTCATCCTTTTGGCATTTTTTTACTCTTTTCTCTCTATTTTCTTCATCCCTTTTTCTAATTTTATGATTCTTATGGTTTTAGTTGGTAGATTTTTTATTTATATTCATAGTTCTCATATAGTCATGCTTATATGTTTATTCTTTTCCATTTTAGTCAATGTTTTCTGATACATTCATTCTTTTCACGTGTTCCCATAAGAGTCTAGTTCAGTCATTTTATGTTGAAAAAAATCATGCTTTTATTATGTCAATTGCTATATAAACTTCTATCATTTAGATTAAACTAGTGAGTATTGTTAGTTGGACTAGTTAGTTTAACTATATTCATGATTGCTTCTTGAGTTAATTAATTATGCTATATTCTTTGTTCTTCTTCCAGGTATGCCATGTCAAGCTCACATGGCAAGAAAACTGTCGTTCCCGCTTCAAAAAAATGGAAAGGGGCGTCTTCTTCGAGCTCTACCGCAGAAATTCACCACCCATACCTCCAATTTCCACCCGAAAATCAAGAGGAGCTATTCCAAATCCTACAGGCCCGACCTTTAGGTGTAGGCTGCTGCATTGACTGGACAGTGCTTGAACAAGTCCAGTTGGCTGACGGTGTACAAGCACTTCTAACAACCGATCCATGGGACCTCTTTTTTTATATCATCGCCGACGTACCTTGAGCTCACACTTGAAATTTTCTCAACATTCCATGTTCAAGACGTCATGACCAACTTTGATGATCCTGGAACAGTCCAGTTTCGTCTCGGCAATTTAGTCCACCAGTTAGAGTTCGGTATAGCTTTGGTCCCGGGTTCAACCACCTACGACCCGAGCCGTTCCAAGGAATCGGCTCTCTCTCCCTCCTTGAGGAACCTACACGCCATCTTGGTACACACTTTGATAGGATGTCGATAGAGCACTGGTGTCGTCAACACTCATGATGCCTACTTTCTATGGAGCATGGCGAACGGGCATGTATTCGACCTCGCTTACTTTCTTGCCCTCGCCAATCGCCACCAGACGGAGCGGCATCGGAGGGGGGTCATCTCCATTGGCCCCTACGTGACTCGACTGGCACAGTACTTTGGACTCCTCAACACAGCAGCCCAATCATCCTCCCTTACTCTTATTGGCCAGATGTCCCCACAAGGCATCTCGAGCATGCTTAGTATAAGGATGATCGAGAAGCACCGAGGAACTCACCCTCCTCAGTATCGCCTCACCCAACCAGCCGAGAAGGGAGACCCTAAGGACATTACTAATGATGTCCCTTCACGTCATTAGGACCCACCGTCTCAGCCACCACCACCCTCTCGTCCAGTTCATACGGCGGCTTCATACGTTAACATCTCTGAGCGCCTTACTTGATTAGAGCAATAGTGTTTTCAGCGCTTCAATAACATTGATGCTACTTTACAGTAGATTTTTTAGCATTTCCACATCTCATCGCCACCCCCACCTCGTGAACCATCTAGCGATGAAGATGTTTAAAAGCTTTTATTTATTATTTTATGTTTAAGACTATTTTTTTATTTTTCTTTAAGCTTATTTTTATTAGGTTTTATAATTTTTATTTAACAATTTTGAATTTCGACTATTTCATATCGAGTAATTATTCTTCCTTATATATTCCCTAAAAATCTCTTGATTCTATCACAGTTATAAAGAGCTCCTAAGCTCATCATCACATAGGAACTAAAAACTCCACCGGGAAAGGTTCTCCACGACTGCAATGTCCTGCTCGACCACGACCATAGCTACCACCAAATATAATATTCTTTTGGGGCAGGACTTATGGACTAATGAACCTCTAACACCACCGGAGTATCCTCCTCCACTCTCACGCTAATTATTCTCCAAAACTCCAGTTCAAGGAATTCATTCATCATTCAAGAAGTTTCACTTTTCTAATTCTATCTTTTTCAATATATCTACCATTGTACATTGAGGGAAATGTACATCTTAAGTGTGAGGGGTCTTTTATATCAGAAAAATCCCTGAATTTTGTTTTATTCTCATGCGATCTTCTCATATCATTATTAGAATGAATTTCAATTAGTCTATAATGTTTATTGATATATCTTGAATTAAAACATAGGAATTTATGCATTGATTGTTTAAACTTTAAGACATTAGGGAATCAAGCATGATAAGTTGATTTTTTGAAGAATTAAAAGCTTTTAAGTTGTTTCCCCAAGTTTAAGTAGTATTTTGAGTTGGAAGTCACAAGTTTAAACATCAAAAAAGCCATAATTCTTGTGAGATATTGAGCCTTTAGAGCATATATTGTTTCTTTCATGCTCACTTTCATTATGAGTGTGTCAGTATCGAATTGTTATTCTAGAACTTGCTTGATTATGCATGTCAAGACCACACCATTTGATTTGATATGTCAAAATGATAAAGGCACTTAGGTTTAACCCACTCACTCCATAAAAGCCTACCTTCACAATTAACCCTTAGTGAACCCCCTTTAGCCTAACAACCCATTCATTGATTTACCCTCAATATTAACCCATAACTCATTATTGTTGAAATCCCTTAAATTAATTTGATCCCTATTTTTGTCGATATTTGAGTTGGAATAGTTGCTTAGCTATGTTTTATTCTATTTTGTAATTTGACTTGTTCTAAAATATATATATACACACATGTATACATATTAGTAGTAGTGATCTTCTAAGCTAAAGAAGTTAGATTCCATATTCTGAGAAAAAGCTCTATTGTACGCAATTGATGACAAGTCATTTTTTTAATTAGGCAATTTTTTAATTCAATCTCGATTCTAACCCTTTCTTTCAGCTTGTGACCACACCCTCTAACCAAAGCCACGTTACAACCCTCAAAAGACCTTTTGATTGATTTTCCATCTCAATTTATAGTGGTGGAGATTTGATTTTCATGCAAGCCTATGGTAATGACTTTTCATTATTGACTATTGAGTGCTTCATTTATTGTACTTAAACACCTCGAGTGATTTGAGTGAATCTTTAGTAAGGATGTGAAACTATATGATATTTTAAATCAAAGGTAATTACTTAGATGAGGGGAGACACCAATGTTTTCATAATAAAATGCTCAACTTGGAATGTTTCAAACTTTGATGTTCTTTCAGTTGAATTTTCAATGTATGATTACCTATGGATTATTTTGAGATATTATCGATAGAAATTATAAGCTGAAAAGAATTTATTTTGATGATAAGTTGAGGATTTGGCTTGAGGACAAGCAAATGCATAAGTATGGGGGTATTTGATAAACTGTAATTTATACATATTTTTATCCCATGCTTAGCACATTTTATGGATGATTTTTCCTTAAAATTGGTGAATTCGATGCTCCTAATGCCTTAAATTCATGTTTTATACTTAGGTGAGCATAGGAGAGTGACAGGAACGAGAATCGAGCCAAAAACAGAGAAAATGGGCTAACATAAGAAATCAACACGGCCTGGACTTCCTCGCACGGGAAGACCACAAGGCCGTGTCCCTTTGGCAAGGTCAAAGTATGATTTACAGGGATAGATTACATGCCCATGCCCATTTAACAGCCTTGACTACGGCTTTAAGTAATCGCACACGGGCGTGTCCCTGCCGAGCCCAAGTTTAGTCCAAATCAAAAAAGGCCAATTTTGAGGAATCTTAAGCATTCCAAAGCCTATTTAAACACCTGATGAGGCACTTAGATAGGGGAGGCAGAGGAGGAAGCAAGGAATTGCTCAAGGAAAACCGATCGATCCATCTCAGAAGCCAGATTCACCATCAAGACTAAAGATTTCCCTTCAAATTCCCTTAGGAGTTTTGGGTTTTTTTATGTTTTGTTATTTTTATTCTTTTGAGATGTTTTCTTTCATTAGTATGAACTAAAACCCTTAAATACCTAAGGGGGATAAAACCTAAGACGGATTTTGTTATTATTATCTAAATTGTATAATAAATATTTGACTTATTCTTAATTATGTGTTCTTAATTCTTGTTTTGCTATTCCAGGATATTGATTCAAGTTAAACTCTTATTTAGAGGAGCAAAAGACCCTGTTTAAGAGTAAATTTGTCACAATTAAGTGGAGCTGTTTGCGCGCCTAGAGATAGGGTGACAAGATTTTGCCAGATTAGGGTGAAACCTAATAAGGAGATCCATAGATCGAGTTAATGCAACCCTAAGGCGTTAATTAGAAAGAGATTTCAATTATTCAAACTAGGGTTAGACGTTGTTAGTCTCGAGAGAGATAATAATATAACTTTAGGATCTCTACGGAACAAGTTGAATGAATAAATCGTCCAATTTAAAGTCAAATAACAAGTGAAGTCTAGGTGGATTTTTCCTTAGGTATTGTTTTAATAAATCGAGTTTTCCAAAAAGTATTTTCCCCAAATTTCTTTTTTGTGGTTTCTTAGTTTAATTAATTAGTCAGATAAACAAGATCCTTTTATTTTTTAGGCTAGATAATAAAAAGTAAGTTGATACTAGTACTTTTAGTTCCTTTGGGTTTGATAATCCGGACTTGCTAAAGCTATACTACTGTTCGATAGGTACACCTGCCTTCATCGTGATAATAGTTAGTTTTAAGAAAAATTCATTATAAATATTTAAAACCTGTCACAAATATCACGTATCAGTCAATGCATTTTATAGCAGTCGGAACAGATTGGTCATTGCAAAAGCTTGCAGAAGTGTATATTCGAGAAATTGTTAGATTGCATGGTATTCCAATATCTATAATCTCAGATCGAGATCCTTGATTTACATCAAGATTTTGGAGACAGTTACATAAGTCACTAGGCACACGGCTTAATTTCAACACAGCATTTCATCTGCAAACTGACGGACAATCCGAACGGGTAATTCAAATATTAGAAGATATCCTTCAACCTTGCATCAGTGATTTTGAATCAGGTTGGGAATGTTATTTACCTTTAGCTGAATTTTTGTATAACAATAGTTTCCAATCAAGTATTCAAATGGCTCCATATGAGGCATTGTATGGACGAAGATGTAGATCACTTGTGTGTTGGACTGAACTAAATAAAAGAAAAGTGATTGGACTGGAATTGATTCAAGAAACAGAAGAGACAGTCAAGAAAATACAAGAGAGATTAAAAGCTACATTTGATAGACAAAAGTCCTACATTGATTTGAAACGATGGGACATTGAGTATTCAGTTGGGGATAAAGTATTAAAGTTTCTCCATAGAAGAAAGTGTTGAGATTTGGTCGGAAAGGTAAATTGAGCCCCTGTTACATTGGCCTGTATGAAATTGTAGAGAGAATCAGACCAGTTACGTATCGATTAGCTTTACCTCCAGAATTACAGAAGATACACAATGTTTTCCATGTTTCAATGCTACGCAGATATAGATCAGATCCTTCTCATGTCATTTCTATTGAACATATTGAGATTCAACCGGATTTATCTTATGAAGAAGAACCAATTGAGATTCTAGCACGGGAGATAAAATAATTAAGAAATAAAAGGGTTCCTCTAGTGAAAGTGCCATGGAAAAGTCATAAGGTGGAAGAAACAACTTGGGAATCTGAAGAAACTACGAGAGCTCAGTACCCCCATCTATTCTCGATAAATTTCGAGGACGAAATTTATTAAGGGGGAGAAATGTAATAACCCATATTTCACAGGCACCGGAAAAGTGAGTTTAGGGCTTCTGTTTTAGGAAAATGAGTTCTTAAATATTTATAAAAAAATATTTACGAGGTTAGTTGTGAGTTGAATTAGATTTTAATTAGGTGAATTTATCTTTAATTAGAAGTAATTAGTAGAAAGGATTAAATTAAATAGAGCATAAAAGCTTAATCATAGAATAGAGAAAGGATAAAGGATTAAATTAGTAATTAAACTAAATTAGTGACATGTGTAAGTTAGAAAACAAATACATGTGTATTTAAATTATTAGTACAAATGTATATAGTATATAAATTTACTTATAAATTAAGTAAAAGATATTTACTTATTATTATTATTATTATTATCTGCAACACCCCAAACCCGGCCTAGACGTTACGACCGAATCTGACGTGCCACATAAATTACCCGAAAACCTGACAAGCTTATAGTGTTACACCAGTTGTCGTAAAGGCCTTTATAGTTTTAAAGCCCGTATATGCCTAGTGTTTCATGCGGTTTCAAACGTGTATAGTTTTCAGTATGTCCGTTTTTATCAGAATTAAAGTTGCAGGTTTGCTTACCGAAAACATTATTATTTTGAAATCCCGATGTTCCTACTCTAGCAGTCGATAAATACCAAATCATAGCCCAATTAAAAGTTAAATCCCCAAATGGCCTTATTACAAAAATGAAAACCCAAATATAAAATCAGTAAATAAAAAAGTCATTCGTGATCGTGTGGCCACCCCGAGTCCCACGCAGCTCTAAATCGTCTAAGGCTGAGGATTATCTATACAATTAAAAGAAAGAGTGAGTTTGCGGAAACTCAGTGTGTAATCCCATGTCAGACTATAGAAAACAATGCATGCAGTAACAATCTGGGCCTGAGCCCTATACAGTATTAGTATAGTCTAGGCCTTAGCCCTTAAGCAGTAGCAGTGTGGGCCTAAGCCTAATACAGTTTCAGTATAGTGTAAAATGCAACCCATCCCAAAACCATCCAGCACACCACTCGTACCAACCAACACACCATGAGGGGATATCAATCAACCCACCCAACCAGCACACCAATATCGCAGCAAAGCTACCGGTAATAGTAAACGTAACGTAGTCACCAGTACAGTACTTCCTCCATATCATAAACCCAACCCCATGCAGATGTTGTGTCATAAATATTACATGTATGCAGTATGTCATACTCAAAACCAGTCATATAAATGTCATACGCATATCAATTAACCTACCACTAGCGTTATAAACGCCATTTCGTCAATTAAGGGTAAAATAGTAATATGTACCCCTCAGGAGTATTTCAGTCATTTAACCAATTTTAGGGTTTCGATGCAGATAACGACCCTTTAAAAGGTCTACAGTCGTCTCGAACGACTCAGACAACCCATATGGCCAAAACAGTATAAATGGGCCCAATCTTATTACTCGACCCAAGTGGGCCCGCACGCTTATGTGGCCCATTTAGCCCAATTTCGGTCATGGCTATGCGAACACCGTAGCCCAGTTCATTATTTTCCATTTACCGAAAATTTTGTCCATGTGGGGTCCACGAGTCCCTTGGGCCTGCACAGCCCATCTCGGCCCGACGAGGCCCATAACGGCCCGAGCCCACGAGAGCGCTCGTGGCAGCCTCTATAGTCTATCGCCCATGATTAGTGGCTCGATTTACCCTACGAGTGTTTGCACGCTCGTGAGACCTCAAATGTCGAAGTTTCGACTTTTCGGCTTTTCGTCTTTTGCCGATTCACAGTTACGTAGTGGTATGAATACACACCTTTGGCTTTTGGTCAGTAACAGAATGGTGTACGGTTACACACCTGTATGGAAAAGATATCACTACACACCACGTGCTTCACCTAAACCAACATAACGATCCCAAGTTAGTTCTCAATCATTCGAATTCACCCCCCTTTTAAAACTCTTATTCCCCCTAGTAACATTTATTGATTAATTTGATAGAATAAGTAGGGTTCACACCACCCTTAACCAACAACCTTCATCTACTGGTCAACAATCTGCACAGAAATCCCATCTATTTAGCAACCTTAAAAGTAATAAACTTAGACTAAGTGTACTTCTTACTGAAACGTAAACCGAGAGAGGAGGATAACAACTTTTGGCCAACCCCAAAATCACCTATAACAAAGCATGCGATGCCACGAACGTTCTCCAGACAGCAATCGATACAAAGAAGAGATTAAAGAGGGAGACTACTATAGAAAGAAGAAAGAGAATTGGCACCACTGTGAAACTACATTTGATAACCGTATTAGCAAGGCTCCACCATTGATAAAAACCCGACAACCAAGAGGAACTCACTTACCTTGATCAAAGTAGGGAAAAATTCAGTAGAGAAAGGAAGATATTCGGCTAGCACCAAGATAAACCCGAATAAGATGAGAAGGAAAAGAGAGTTTTAGCACAGGTTGGAGAGTGAACTGAAAGAGTTTATTCGGCACAAAGTGAAAAAATAAAAGGGAGAAATAGCAAGAAAGAATTTTAGTTTAACCTGAAAGATACCAAAAGAAATCGGCACAAGAGGGAAATGGCATCAAGAGAACAAAAATGCAAAACCTGAAATAGTCTAAAAGCAATTCAGCACCTATACTCCTCCTAAATGCCGAAAACATACTCCCCAAAACTCCTCTAGCCGAATTTCCACTCACAAGCACCCCTATTCAGCTCCAACTCCCACCAATTCAAATCCCTTGAAATCCTCCAAGATTTTCTCCCGTTATCCCTCCACAACAACCTCTAAGACGCATTCAAACTCTCACCCAATAGAGTTTCAGTCCACCACTAACTCTTGTCGTCCCAAGTAGCAAAATTAACATCTTTTACCTTTTATGGGACTCGAACCCCAGTCTTCCCACCTCCAAATCACGCCACATGCCTCCAAGCCACAAGGCTTTTTATGGTAACAAGCAACCACAATTATTCATAAAGCCTAGGTGCCAACGTTCAGGTTCTTTTAAGAGAAAAACAAAATTTTTACAAAAGCCAGAGCTCGAACCCAGGCCTTCTCAGACACCCCCAAACACGCCAAATCATTTAGCCACCATGCCAAACATACGATTATGACATACCCGGCAAAATTACAAACCTTTAATTTTTAGGGCGTTACAACTTTACCCCCTTAAAGAAATTTTAGTCTCGAAATTTACCTGGTCAAAATAGATGAGGATAATGATTTCGTATCATTTCTTCTGGTTCCCGCGTGGCCTCCTCTATGCCGTGATTGCGCCAAAGCACTTTGACTAGTGGAACAGACTTCTTTCTCAATACTTTAACATCACGTTTCAATATCTGTACTGGTTCCTCCTCAATAGTTAGATCAGGCCTAACTTCAATTTCCTCAATTGGCACGACATGCGAGGGATCGAAACGGTATCACCTAAGTATTGAAATGTGAAACATGTCATGAATTCTTTCCAGCTTTGGAGGCAACTCAAGTTGATAAGCAACCAGTCCTATACGCTTAAATATTCGGTAAGGCCCAATAAATCTAGGGCTCAGCTTGCCCTTCCGACCAAACCTCAAAATTTTCTTCCATGGTGACACCTTAAGAAAGACATAATCCCCCACAGAATATTCAATCTCTTTATGCTTTAAGTCTGTATAGGACTTCTGCCTATCAAATGCTTCTTTCAACCGCTCTCGAATCAGTTTTACCTTGTCTTCTGTATCAGCAACTAGCTCAGCCCTAAAATTCACCGCTCACCCAGTTCAGTCCAGCATGTAGGAGTACGACACCTACGACCATATAATGCTTCCTACGGTGCCATTCGAATACTGGACTAGTAGCTGTTGTTATACGTAAATTCCATCAACAGCAAATAATCCTCTCAGTTGCCCCTGAAATCCAAAACACAACTTCTTAACATGTCTTCCAATATCTGAATTACTCTCTCAAACTGTCCATCCGTCTGAGGATGAAACGCAGTACTGAAATCCAGTCGTGTACCTAAGGCCTCATGTAACTTCTTTCAGAACCAATATGTGAACCTAGGATCTCTGTCGGATATAATAGAAACTGGTACACCATGCAGTCTCACAATCTCAACCACATACAACTAGGCCAACTTCTGTAATGAATAATCAGTGCAGACCAGTATAAAATGGGAAGACTTAGTCAGTCGGTCTACAATCACCTAGACTGAATCCTTCTTAGTAGGCGCCAAGGGTAACCCACTCACAAAATCCATGGTTACCCTCTCCCACTTCCAAAGTGGAATTTTAACCTGCTGCAGTAGTCCAGAAGGTAATTAATGCTCAGCCTTAACCTGCTGGCACGTCAAGCACTTACTTATATAATCGGTAACTTCGCGTTTTAACCCAGGCCACCAATACAACTCACGAAGATCTCGATATAACTTGTTCCCACCAGGATGCATGGCATAAGGACTACCATGCGCCTCTCGCAGAATAGACTGCCTCAAATTAGAATCCTTCGGTCCATAGAAACATAACAGCCCTTCCCCATTCAGTCCAAAATCTGAAGTCTCACCATTTTCGACTTGTTGAAAACAAGGAACTAGCGACTCATCCAATAACTGCTTCTCCTTAATTTGGTCAGTCCAAGTCAGTCTCAGTTGCAGTTCAGATAACAAGCTACCATCATTGTACAGGCTAAGTCTAGCAAACATTGCTCTTAAATCTGAGACAACTCTATGACTCAATGCGTCAACTACCACATTAGCTTTACCTGGGTGGTACTCAATTGAACAATCATAATCTTTAAGCAACTCAATCCACCTTCGTTGCCTAAGGTTCAACTCTTTCTAAGTAAGGAGGTACTTGAGGATCTTATGGTCCGTATAAATAATCGTTCTTTCCCCATATAAATAATGCCTCCAAATTTTTAGTGTAAACACCACCGCCACTAACTCCAAATCATGAGTGGGATAATTCGCTTCATATGGTTTAAGCTACCGCGATGCATAAGCAACCACCTTTCCTTCTTGCATCAACACATACCCCAACCCCATGTGTGATGCAACACTGTAAACAGTAAATTCCTTCCCAAAATTTGGCTGTATCAAAACAGGGGCCTCTATTAGGACTTTCTTCAATTTTTCAAAACTCTCTTGCTGTCTATCAGACCAAATAAATGGTACCCCTTTGCGCAGCAACTTCGTCAAAGGTACAGCTATCACTGAAAACCCTTCCAAAAAACGTCTGTAATATCCGGCTAAACCCAGAAAGCTTCGAATCTCAGATAGAGTCTTTGGTGACTTCCAACCCAATACCACTTCAACTTTTCGAGGATCAACCCTAATCCCCTCGGCAAACACCATGTGACCCAAAAATGTCACCTCTTGCAGCTAAAACTCACACTTGCTAAATTTTGCGTACAACTGCTTCTGCCTCAGAATTTGAAGAACAATCCGCAAGTGTTCATCATGCTCCTCCTCGATTTTTGAATACACTAAAATATCATCTATGAACACTACTACGAACCGGTCCAAATAAGGTTGAAATACTCGGTTCATCATGTCCATAAAAGCAGCTGGTGCATTCGTTAGTCCAAACGACATTACCAGGAACTCATAGTGACCATAGCGAGTCCTAAACGCTGCCTTATACACAACAACTTCCTTGACCTTTAGCTGATGGTACCCAGATCGAAGATCTATTTTGGAGAACACCGCAGCTCCTCACAATTGATCAAACAAATCATCTATTCTTGGTAAATGGTACTTGTTCTTAATGGTCAGCTTATTCAGTTGACGATAATCAATGCACATACGCATGGACCTATCCTTCTTCTTCACAAACAAATCTGGTGCTCCCCAAGGGGACATACTCGGTCGAATGAATCCTCGGTCTAACAACTCCTGAATTTAAGCCTTTAACTCCACTAGCTCTTTCGGTGCCATCCTATATGGTGTGATGGACACTGGAGCTGTTCCTGGTAGAAGCTCAATTTTGAATTCGACCTCACGATCTGGAGGCAAGCTAGGAAGATCTTCTAGAAAAACATCCAAAAACTCTTTAACAGTTCTGACATCCTCAACAGAAAGACTTTTAGTCCCAGAATTGCTAACATATGCCAAGTAAGCCTCACAACCCTTGCGAACCAGCTTCTCGGCTCTTAACATCGATATCACATTAGGCAAACAATCTCTTCGCTCCCCTATTACGGCCACCTCTTCTTCCTTTGAAGTCCTCAACACCAACCGCTTAGCAACACAATCCAACTTCGCACTAGCCAATCCATACCTAAAATAATATCAAATTCCTCGAATGGCAGTTCCATCAAATTTGCCAGAAAAACCTCCCCTTAAACCTCTAAGGGCATATCCTTGAATAACTTATTCACTCTAACCGATTGTCCTAATGGACTCAACACCATCATCTCACTAGCAGTGTTCTCAAACTGAATACCCAACGTTCCAGACACAGTGCACGCAACATACAGATGCGTAGATCCAATATCAATCAAAGCAACGTATGGTAAATTATAAATCAAAAACGTACCGGTTATGACGTCAGGGGCGTCACCATCCTCTCGATGGCTAGCAACATAAACCAAGGCTGGTTGTCTCGCCTCGGTATTACCCGTGCCCCTACTCGGTGCTCCACGATCTAGTCCAAACCCATTTCCACCTCTGGCCTTCCCACAACCTCTCAGTGGCTGTTGACCCCCTCTCACTAACTGCACGTACCCTGGTCCTGTAGCTTGCGTCCAAGTAGGCACTTGAGTACAGTTCTTAACCTGATGATGCATCGATCCACATTTAAAGCATGCCCCCGTTCGCTTCCAACACTCACCTTGGTAAACTCTCCCACAATCAGCGCAAGGCTGCGGTCTCGCAGTAACAATAGGATCTCCAGCTCGGACTGGCCCATCATTCTTGGCCCTCTTAATAGGCCTACCTCTAAAACTTAAAGATCCAAAGTCCCTCTTAACTCTGCCCATATCTCTCTCCCGGTTCTGGCGCTTAGTGCGCTTCACATCCTCAACAATCTTTGCTTTCTCGACTAGGGCGGCAAAGTTTCACTCCCTCTATGGAGCTATCAAAACTCTCAATTCATCGCGAAGGTCGTCTTCAAAATATACACAGCATTCGTACTCAGTGGCTACTATCCCACGAGCATAACGACTCAACCGCAGGAACTCTGCCTCATACACCGCCACAGTCTTATTCCCCTAGGTCAAGTTCAGAAATTCCTTCCTTCGGGCATCCACATAACTTGCGCCTACATACTTCCCCTGAAAGGACATCTTAAAGAAATCCCATGTCAGAGTGTCAACTTGTGTACCTTCCCTCACAGTAAGCTACCATTGTAAGTCTCATTTCGTAGTAACGACACTGCCCCTTTGAATTTATGTTCCATGGTACAGTCAAGATCATCCATTATCCACTCCGTAGCCTATAACCAATATTCTGCCACATTCGGGGCTACACTAGAAACACCCCTAAAGACCTCCGCCCCATTAGATCAGAGTCGCTCAGAAATTGACCCCCGGGCCACTGATCACGTACTTGCTCCAACAACCCTTTCAAGAACTCATAGCATCGCCTAAGACAATGCATCATCCCCAATTGCTCAATCATCAGACCCAATCTCAGTTGTTAGTAAAGTCGGTGTCTCCCTAGCAAGCATGTGACCCAACGCTGAAGACCCAGCTCTAGCACCCCCTCGGCCTCTACCACGGCCTCTACCCCTTCCACGAGTACCTCTAGTGCTCATATCGTGATACGCTTTATCTGTTTTTAGAAGTTTTATGCTATCAGTTTATAATTCCAGTTCTTATTAAAAGATATTTTATGATAAGCAGTATTCAGATCTTTATTTTCGTATATCACCACCACCAGTCTTTTACAGTCTCACTTTGTTCTAACTAGAAATTCCTAACAGTTTCTCAGCATAACATTATAGTTTAAAGCAATAGATACTAGCAGAGAACTTACAGTTTTGGTGCTGGACACTCAGTGTGCCACACTTCCAGTAACATCATTTCAGAAACAAGTCAAGTTCCGTTGATAAATTTCAAAACCAAATTTTAGAAAAACCCTTTGCACACTTCAATTTCGAAGAGAAAAGAAAAGCAAAAATAAAATAAAATAATTTTCTACTACCCAAACCATAGTCGAGTTTTCTAACATGGTTCTGATACCACTAAATGTAATACCCCAAACCCGGCCTAGACGTTACGATCGAATCTAACGTGTCACATCAATTACCTAAAAACCTGACAAGCTTATAGTGTTACACCAGTTGCCGTAAAAGCCTTTATAGTTTTAAAGCCCGTATATGCCTAATGTTTCATGTGGTTTCAAACGTGTATAGTTTTCAGTATGTCTGTTTTTATTAGAATTAAAGTTGCAGGTTTGCTTACTAAAAACGTTATTATTTTGAAATCCCGATGTTCCTATTCTAGCAGTCGATAAATACCAAATCATAGCTCAATTAAAAGCCAAATCCCCAAATGGCCTTATTACAAAAACAAAAACCCAAATATAAAATCAATAAAGTCATTCGTGATCGTGTGGCCACCCCGAGTCCCACGCAGCTCCAAACCGTCTAAGGCTGAGGATTATCTATACAATTATAAGAAAGAGTGAGTTTG
Source organism: Gossypium hirsutum (assembly GCF_007990345.1). Classification (NCBI taxonomy): domain Eukaryota; kingdom Viridiplantae; phylum Streptophyta; class Magnoliopsida; order Malvales; family Malvaceae; genus Gossypium; species Gossypium hirsutum. Next base: position 88,414,878 of record NC_053434.1, on the reverse strand, counting down.
CGAAAACTCAGTGTGTAACCCCATGTCAGAATATAGAAAACAATGCATGCGGTAACAATCTGGGCCTAAGCCCTATACAATATTAGTACAGTCTGGGCCTTAGCCGTTAAGCAGTAGCAATGTGGGCCTAAGCCCAATACAGTTTCAGTATAGTGTAAAATGCAACCCATCCCAAAACCATCCAGCACACCACCCGTACCAACCAACACACCATGTGGGGATATCAATCAACCCACCAACCAGCACACCAATATCGCAGGAAAGCTTCCAGTAATAGTAAATATGACGTAGTCACCAGTACAGCACTTCCTCCATATCATAAACCCAACCCCATGCAGATGTCGAGTCATAAATATTACGTGTATGTAGTATGTCATACTCAAAACCAGTCATATAAATGTCATACGCACATCAATTAACCTACCACTAGCGTTATAAAGGCCATTTCGTCAGTTAGGGGTAAAATAGTAATTTTTACCCCTCAGGGGTATTTCGGTCATTTAACCAATTTTAGGGTCTCAGTACAGATAACAACCCTTTAGAAGGTCTACAGTTGTCTCGATCGACTCAGACAACCCGTATGGCCAAAATAGTGTAAATGGGCTTAAGGCCCATTGCTAGGCCCAAGCGGGCCCACACGTTTATATGGCCCATTTAGCCTAATTTCGGTCACGGCTATGCGAACACCGTATCCCAGTTCATTATTTTCCATTTACCGTAATTTTTTTCGTGTGGGGTCCACGAGTCTCTTGGGCCTGCACGGCCCATCTCAGCCCGATGAGGCCCATAACGGCCAGTGCCTAGGAGAGCGCTCGTGGCAGCCTCTACAGTCTGTTGCCCATGATTAGTGGCTCAATTTACCACACGAGCGTTCGCACGCTTGTGAGACCTCAAATGTTGAAGTTTCGGCTTTTCAGCTTTTCGGCTTTTACCGATTCATAGTTACACAGTGGTGTGAATACAGACCTTTGGCTTTTGGTCAGTAACAGAATGGTGTATGGTTACACACCTGTTTGGAAAAGAGATCACTACACGCCACGTGCTTCACTTAAACCAACGTAACGATCCCAAGTTAGTTCTCAATCGTATGAATTCACCCCCTTTTAAAACTCTTATTTCCCCTAGTAACATTTATTGATTACCTTGATAGAATAAGTAGGGTTCACACCACCCTTAACCAATAACCTTCACCTACTGGTTGACAATCTGCATAGAAATCCTATCCATTTAACAACCTTAAAAGTAATAAACTTAGACTAAGTGTACTCCTTACCGAAATGTAAACTGAGAGAGGAGGATAACAGCTTTCGGCCAAACCCAAAATCACCTATAATCAAAGCATACGATGCCAGGACCGTTCTCCTGACAGCAATCGATACAAAGAAGAGATTAAAGAGGGAGACCACTATAGAAAGAAGAAAGAGAATTAGCACCACTGTGAAACTACATTTGATAACCGTATTAGCAAGGCTCCACCATTGATAAAAACCTGACAACCAAGAGGAACTCACTTACCTTGATCAAAGTAGGGAAAAATTCTGTAGAAAAAGGAAGATATTCGGCTAGCTCCAAGATACCCGGATAAGATGAGAAGGAAAAGAGAGTTTTGGCACAGGCTGGAGAGTGAACTGAAAGAGTGTATTCGGCATGGAGGGAAAAAACAAAAGGGAGAAATAGTAAGAAAGAATTTCGGCTTAACTTGAGAGATACCAAAAGAAATCGGCACAAGAGGGAAATGGCATCAAGAGAACAAAAATGCAAAACATGAAATAGTGTAAGAGCAATTCGGCACCTATACTCCTCCTAAATGCAGAAAACACTCTCCCCAGAACTCCCCTAGCTGAATTTGCACTCATAAGCACCCTATTCGGCTCCAACTCCCACCAATTCAAATCCCTTGAAATCTTCCAAGATTTTCTCCCCTTATCCCTCCACAACAACCTCCAAGACCCATTCAAACTCTCACCCAATAGAGTTTCAATCCACCACTAACTCTTGTCGTCCCAAGCAGCAAAATTAACATCTTTTACCTTCTATGGGATTCGAACCCCAGTCTTCCCACCTCCAAACCACGTCACATGCCACCAAACCACAAGGCTTTTTGTGGTAACAAGCAACCACAATTATTCATAAAGCCTAGGTGCCAACGTTCATGTTCTTTTAAGAGAAAAATAATTTTTTTGCAAAAGCCAGAGCTCGAACCCAGGCCTTCTTAGACACCCCCAAACACGCCCAGATCATTTAGCCACCACGCCTAACATGCGATTATGACAGACCCGGCAAAATTACAAACCTTAAATTTTTAGGGCGTTACATTATCAATTAATAAAGATAATGACAAATGTATGGTGATGAAATATTACATGTGTACATGTGTGTATGAATACACATGTAGTATTTTTATTTGTATTAATTAGATATTTTATAATTAATTATTAATTTAGTAAATGAAAGAAATAAAATGAATTAAAGAATAAATAAAAGAAAGAAAAACAAGAAAAAGAAACAGAGAAGAAACGAAATAGACAGAAAGAAAGAAGAAAAGAAAAAAAAATGAGAAATTAGGGTTTGAAAGCTTAGAAGTTAAATTGATAAGTCAATTAAGTCCATTTCTTAGTGATTTTGATGTTTTTGAAGTTCTAAAGTTAGATACTTTTGAATTTGTGTGAAAATATTGAAAGATGATATACGTTTAAGTAGGGTTTATGTTAAACTAATGATGAAATTGGGGGTTTAATTCATAGAAATTTTGATTTAAATTGATTAAAGGATTGAATTGTAAACAAGGTCATAAGTTTTGTGTTGTAGGGACTAAATTGATAGAAATTCAAAATTATGGAAAAATAATAAAAGTTTGATGGTTATATTAAAGTTTTGATGGAAATTGAATAAGGAAATAATATGAATTATAAAAAGAAGAAGATGAAAAATAGTTAGGACAAATTTGGGATTTAGGTTAAAGTTGCATGGAAAGTTATTATTTTCTATAAAATAAGTGTGTCATTAATTAATTATAATTATGCTAATTTTCGTAGCAAACAAGGAAACTGAGACGTTGAATGCAAAGGGAAAGGAAAAAGTGATCGAGGAGTAGCTCGAGAAAATATCGGTTTGTATTACCTTAATTCAAGTTATTTATTATTAAATGTTTAATTTCAATATATGTGCATGAAAAATGAAATTGAGGTTAGTAGTGATATTTGAATTGAATGAGAATTGGATTTGATTGATGAAAGTATTCATCTGTGAAATTGAATTGTATAATGATTTGTGGTGAATTTGAAATTGTGATTTAATTTGTTATTGTGACTGATTCGAATTCGAATGATTTCGATACCCTATTAACTAGTCGGGCACGGGTGGATATAGCTAGCATGCCAAAGGATAGGAATTATTTAGGGATTCTTCGACCTCGAGTCAATGAGACACTTGGTGTGTCATATTTGCTTCGGATAAATTCGATGAGGCGTTGGTCGCCACTTTGCTTCGGCTTAGCCGATGAGAAGTTGGTCGTCACTTATTTGCTTCAAACTATTCGATGAGGCGTTGGCCGCCACTCTGGTGTGTTTGGTTGGATCAGTGTATCCTTCAAAGTCCGAGTTATGTTAATAGGGGAAATATATGTGAAGAGAAAAATTAAATGAAACTGATAAATTAAATTATTGAATGAAATGAGAAAGTGATATTATAAGATGAAATGACAAATACAATTTGAGCTATGAGAATGAAGGCATAAAACCAAGGCTCATGAATTATTCATATTTGAATGTGAATTGGATATTTATATGTGATTGAGAGATGAACCAAAGGTTCATGAATAGTTGGTAATCTTATTGATGAATTATTGAATCAAATAATGAAAATGATACAATGGAAATATGATAACTTGGTATGAATTATATGTATGATTTGTTAATTATCTGTGCATGATTATGATATTTTATATTTGCTTTAATTTGAATTATGGTAATACCACTGAGTATTTCCAATACTCAGCGTACGGTTTGTTTCCATGTGCAGGCTAGGTAAAGTTGAAGTGTGGTGCAGCGTCCGATTTAATCCCGACCTTAGCTTAGTTTCTGGTGATGAATCTATCTTTTGGAAATGTGGCATGTAATAGGTTTTATTTTAGTCACTTTAATATATTTATGTTTTGGGTGTAAGTAATTTGTAACTTTTAATAAGTTTTTGAAATGAATAGATGAGTGTTATTTGATCAAGATTTATAAGTCAATGTATTGGGCATGAACTAGGTGTGTTTGATATGTGAAAATAGCTTTAAAATGGTGAAAAATCATGTTTCCACACAGCCAAGTCACTTGGGCGCGTGCCCAGGCCGTGTAGTAAAGTCAGAATTGCCCAAAAGTTAGTCCCACGGCCATGTGAGCAAGCCAGATCTGCCTATGGGCTGGTCCCACGGCCATGAGAGCCCCATGGGCAGGCCACACGGGCATGTCCCAGGCCACACGGGCGTGTGCCCCTATTCTCAAGGAAAAGTTTCCGAAGTTCTCAGTTTAATCCCAAAACATTTCCTAAGTATATTTTAGGCCTTGTAGGTCTATATTAGGGACTTAAAGATGAAATTTAAGAAATTTTAAATTGAAATATAGATTTATGACTCGGTGTTGCTCGTTATTAACGTTTAATTTCGGTAATGCCTCGTAACCCTATTCTGGCGACGGGTTGGGGTTAAGGGGTGTTACAAGGAACACAGGAAATTGAGTCAGTAGTAAAGGTGTGATGAAAGAAACAGCTGTGAGATTCGAGGATTGAGCACCGGCGAGAGCCTATGCCATCCATGCTCGCGAGGAAGTGACATCTCCCGATGTTATTATTGTTACTTTTTGTCTTTATGATACTGACGTTATTGCATTGATTGACCCTCTATCTACTCATTCATATGTTTTTATAAATTTGGTAAATAACAAGAAATTTCCTATCGAGTTTACCGAATTTGTGATTAAGGTATCAAATGTAATACCCCCTACCCGTATTCATTGCCGAAATAGGGTACTAGGTATTATCAGAGTTGACGAATTAATTTAATTTTTTTAACTCAATATAACCGCTTTATAGATATCTAACCTTTCCTGTAATTTTAAACCAAAAACAATCCACATCAACCAATCCAATTCAACATATTTTCAAGATAGATTAACGCATATAGATTCACGCATATTTATAAGATAACATTATCACATACCAATCCTAGGTTTGTTAACCATACCAATGGCTAACTTTACATTCATTTCACGTTAACATTTACTTTATTAGCTTATACATGCCATTGATTTCCAAAATAAAGTTTCTTAATATACCGAAATCTTGAAGTTGATAGTGTGATGTGTCTCCGACCAAATCCGACCTCTGAGCTCTTAACACTACAAAACAGGGAAAAAGGAAATAGGGTAAGAACTTTGTGCTTAGTAAGCTCATGTAACAAGAATTATACTTACCAAATATTTTCAATACAATGCAATAAACATTCAAATATCCATTCAATGCATTATTACCCTAACATGCACAAACTCAGCATTCAAGTTAGTACAATAATTTCCATGTGTCAATAATATATATACCATGATTGATGAACTCATCAATACGATGATTTCCATTCCCTTGTATATATTTTTTTTCATATTTATCCCGTTAAATTTCTTGGAATGTTCGATGGATTTTTAGAGGTACACTTTTAGTGTACATTTCTAGGCCCGTCAATTCATGTTGATGTGCACAAATTTCCATTTCAAAGAGCACACTCCCGCAAACCTCATCCTTACAGCAAGATTACCAGTCCAGGCTAAATCCCCTGTAATATAAACTCATAGAGTATTGTCGGGATTACCAGTCCAGGCTAAATCCCTTGCAATGATAATTACTCTAATGAGCTTGGATCTGAATTACCAGTCTAGGCTAAATTCAAACCCTAATTCGGATTACCCATTCGGGCTAAATCCATTTTACACATATTCTTCGAGAGGGCTATATCAGGATAGGATCACCCATCCAGGCTAGATCCCTTTTACCGTCAATTCCTTTTCAGAGATCCATCAAAATTTCCTTTCATTCAACCGAGATTTCTTCCATTTTTTATCAAATATATCAATGTTTCATCAATTTTCATACAATGAACATTCAAATTATTTTCACATCAATAACATACATTTCAAGCATTTAAGAATATAATTCAAGTTACACGAACTTACCTCGAGACTTGTTTGTAAAAAAAAATCTACTAATCCCAAACTTTTTCCTTTCCTCAATTTAGCTTCGTATTTGAATCTTCTGGATCTAAATAAATAAATTTAATTATCAATTTAATACATTTCATGTTCATATGCAACATTCTCTATAATTCAACTATTATTTATATTTCATTCAAAGTTGTCTACTTGAGTCATAGTCACTAAATTATTTTTATCTTGAGCTACAGAACTCAAAATTAGGATCTGCTAATTTTCCCTGAAATTAGACTCACATATCTTCTTACCATAAAATTTTCAGAGTTTTGGTTCAGCCAATAAGTACAGTTTATTCTTTAAAGTCACCCCTGTTCTGCTGTCTGACAGTTCTGACCCTTCTTCACTAAAAATTAATTATCTCTTCATACAGGATTCAAATGATGTTCTCGTTTGTTTATTTTAAAAATAGACTCATTCAGGATTCTATACATATAAATTTAAGCCCCTATTTATTTTTATTCAATTTTTTATGATTTTTAAAAGTAAGAATAGGGAAACCCGAATTCATTCTGATCTTGTCTCACAAAATTCATTATATCTCAAGATTTACAAATCCGTTGCTTTTATGAGAAACTAGACTCAATAAACTTTAATTCCATATTTGGTTCATCTTCTAATTCTATTTATACAATTTATGGTGATTTTTCAAAGTTAGTCTATTGCTGCTGTCCAAAACTCTTTTAGTGCAAGCTGTTTATTACCATTTTTCCCCTAGGCTTTTAATAAATGATAATTTCGTCCCTACTCAATTAGCCTCTGAATTGATATGATTTTTCTCAATTAACACTTTATTCTATCACCTTAAACTAGCTTACAACCTTTGGAAATCATAATTTCAACACTAGACTTTAATTCCAAACATTTTCACAATTAGGTCCTAAAAATCAATTTCCATTGAAATTACCTAATAAAATCATCTCATTAACAAATTAAAGCTTAAATTTCATTCTATATCATCATAAACTTACAGCACTTAACCATGGTGACTTTCAATTTCATCCATGAAATTAAAAACTAATGAATTTAATAGTAGGACCTAGTTGTAAAAGTCTTAGAAACACAAAAATTACAAGAAACAGGCAAGGATTAACTCACTTGGTGCAAAAATTATGAAATACTAGCTTAGAGAACCCCTCCTATGGCATTTTGGCCGATGAGAATGAAGAGAAATGAAGAGAAATCTAGATATTTTCTATTTAGTCCTATCTTTATTTAGTTAATTATGCAATATTCCAATTTTGCCTTAAATCATCAATTTTCCTGCTGATTTCATGCCCTTGCCGTCCAGCCCAAATAAATTTTTGGTCTAATTGCCTTTTAAATCCTTTCTGATTAGACACTTAAGCTATTTAATCATTCTAGTAACTTTTACACCTTTTACAATTTAGTTTTTTTCATTTAATTGACTACCCAAACATTAAAATTTCCTAACGAAATTTTAATACCACATCACTAACATTTCATAAATATTTATAAAAATATTTCCGACTCGGTTTTATGAGATCGAGGTCTCGATACTTTGTTTTTACCCAATTCTTTCAATAATTCATTTTTTTCAAACCACTAAATCGGTAAAATTTTTTTATCGATATTTTAATACGATTTTCCTATTATATAAATATTTATGCAAAAATATTAAAATAAATTTCTCTTTAAATCGGATTTGTGGTTACGAAACCACTGTTACGATAACCTTGAATTTAGGCCATTACAATTCTCTCCCCCTTTAAGGATTTTTGTCCTCGAAAATCTTACTAGTAAAGAGATTTGGGTATTGTTTCCTCATTGCCTCCTCCGGTTCCCATGTCGCTTCCTCAATCCCGTGCTTTTGCCACAATACTTTCACCAAATTTATTATTATTTTATTTCTAAGCTCCTTTGTCTCATGTGCCAATATCTTGATCGGTTCTTCACTGTAAGTCATATCCGGTTGAATCTCCACTTCTGTCGGAGAAATAACATGTGAAGGATCTGGTCGATATCGTCGTAACATAGATACATGAAAAACATTATGGATTCTTTCAAGTTTCAGTGGTAATGCCAATCGATAAGCGACCAGTCCAATTCTTTCTATGATTTCATATGGCCCGATAAATCTTGGACTCAATTTACCTTTTCGACCAAATCGGAGGACTTTCTTCCAAGGAGACACTTTCAGGAATACCTTGTCACCGACTTCAAATTCAATCTCTTTTCGTTTAAGGTCGGCATATGATTTTTCACGATCGAAAGCTGCTTTTAGACTATCCCGAATAACCTTTACTTTTTCTTTTGTTTCCCTGATCAAATCAACCCCATGTATCTTCCTTTCACTGAGCTCTGTCCAATATAACAGTGTTCTACATTTTCTACCATACAAAGCTTCATACGAGGCCATTTTAATACTAGACTGATAACTGTTATTGTAAGCAAATTCAATCAAAGGTAGATACCTCTCCCAATTACCTTCAAACTCGAGTATACAACATCGGAGCATATCTTCCAATACTTGAATTACACGCTCAGATTGACCATCTGTCTGAGGATGAAATGCAGTGCTGAAATACAACTAAGTACCCAAGGCTTCTTGGAATTTATCCCAGAAACGAGACATAAATCAGGGATCTCTATCTGATATAATGGAGACAGGCACTCCATGTAGCCTGACAATCTCTGATATGTACAGTTCAGCTAGTTTATCTAAAGAATAATCCATACATACGGGAATAAAGTGTGTTGACTTTGTCAATCGGTCTACAATCACCCAAATAGCATCTTTTTTCCTCAGAGGCAACGGTAACCCCGATATAAAATCCATAGTGATTCTTTCCCATTTCCATTTCGGTATAGTAATTGGCTGAAGTAACCCCAAAGGTACCTGATGTTCAGCTTTAACTTGCTGACATATTAAACACCTTTATACAAACTCAGATATATCACGTTTCATTCCTGACCACCAGTATATCTTTTTTAGATCATTATACATTTTATTATGTCCTGGATGTACAGACATAATACCGTTGTGAGCCTTGTGTAGAATCTTCTGTATGAGCTCTAAATTCTAAGGTACACATACCCTACCTCTAAATAATAAACAACCATCAGAACCAATCTGAAATTCAGAATCATTACCTGACTCACACTGTGCCCGTTTAACCTGTAACTTCTCATCATTCTTTTGAGCTTCACATATTTGCTGTAGAAATGTCTGTTTAGCTCTCAGTTCAGCTAGGATTGAACCATCATCAGTCAATAATAACTGGGTATTCATAGCTCGTAAAGCAAACAGAGATTTTCGGCTCAAAGTATCAGCTACAACATTTGCTTTACCCGGATGGTAATCAATAATCAAATCATAGTCCTTTATTAGTTTAAGCCACTTGCGCTGTCTCAAATTCAAATATTTCTGTGTCATCAAATATGTCAACCTTTTATGATCAATATAAATATGACATTTCTCACCATACAAGTAATGCTGCCATATCTTCAGCGCAAATAGAATTGCAGCTAATTCAAGATCATGTATTGGGTAATTTCTTTCATGTGGTTTAAGTTGTCTTGAAGCATAGGCTATTACTTTACCTTCTTGCATCAAGACACAACCTAAACCATTTAATGAGGCATCACTATAAATAACAAATTCCTTACCCGGTTCAAGCTGCACAAATACAGGTGCTTTCGTTAGTAGATCTCTCAATCGGTTGAAACTCTGCTAACATTCATCAATCCACTCGAAATTTACATCTTTACGCATTAACCGAGTCATCGGAGAAGCTATCATAGAGAATCTCTGTACAAATCTCTGATAATAACCAGCTAAACCTAAGAAACTTCTAACTTCAGATACATTCTTCGGTAGATTCCAATTGGCAATAGTTGAGATTTTATTTGGATCTACCCCGATGCCTTCGGCAAATACAATATGCCCTAAAAAACCCACTTCTCGAAGCCAAAATTCACATTTACTAAATTTAGCATATAACTACTTCTCTCGCAGAATTTGCAACACAATTCTCAAATGTTCTGCATGTTCTTCTTCATCCCGAGAATAAACCAAAATATCACCAATGAATACTACCACAAATATGTCTAAGTACGGTCTGAATATCCGGTTCATCAAATCCATAAACACTGCAGGTGCATTAGTTAGCCCAAACGGCATAACCAGAAACTCATAATGCCCATACCTGGTTCTGAAGGCTGTTTTTGGCATGTCTGACTCCTTTACCCGTAACTGATAATAACCTGATCGAAGATCAATCTTTGAAAATACTGTAGCACCTTTCAGCTGATCAAATAAATAATCAATCCAGGGTAATGGGTATTTATTCTTTATGGTTACTTTATTAAGCTGCTGGTAATCGATGCACAATCTCAAAGACACATTTTTCTTTTTCACAAACAGAACCGAAACACCCCAAGGTGAATGACTCGGTTGGACAAAACCCCTGTCAACAAGCTCTTGCAACTGTGTCTTTAACTCCTTTAATTCTGTAAGAGCCATCCAGTATGGAGCTATGGAAATCGAAGTAGTTCTCAGAATCAAATCTATAGAAAATTCCACTTCTCTTTCTGGTGGCAACCCTGGCAATTCCTCTGGAAACACATCGAAAAATTCACATACTATTGGCACTGCCTGTATCTTTGACTCAGATAACTTAGTGTTGAGTACATAAGCCAAGTAAGCACCATACCTTTTTTGACATACCTCTGTGTTACCATTACTGAAATCACATCAAATAACCCCTCTGTCTGATCAGATTTAACCTAGAGCAACTCACCATTCTGACATTTTAGCATAATATATTTCTAACTACAATTTACTACTGCATCATGCTGGGTTAACCAATCCATGCCCAATATCACGTCAAATTCATCAAATGGTAGTAACATCAAATCAGCTGGGAAACAATAACCTCTTACCATCAGTGGACAATTTTTACAAATTTTATCCACCAAAACAGATTGACCTAGGGGGTTCGAGACTTTAACCACAAATTCAATAGGTTCAATAGATAAATATTTAACACATGTAAGCTTTATACATATATATGAATGCGTAGAATCGGGATCAATTAATGCAGTAATATCAGTGTCAAGTAAAGAAAATGTACCAGTAATAACATCGGGTGCTGAGGCATCTTCTCTGGCACGAATGGCATATGTCCTAGCAGGTGCTCGTGCCTCAGGCCTGCCTGCAGTATCTTTTGTAGCTCCTTGAATACCACTGACATTACCGGATGGTCGAGGTGGTCTACCTCTCGAAACTAGATTACTCGGCTTCGATATCTATTCAGCTTCTTTTTCAACCCTTCTGGACAGTCTCTGAGGAAATGGTCAAAAGAACCACATTGGTAACAAGCCCCGCTCTTTAATCAGTATTCACCAAAATGAGCTTTATTACAGTACTGACATCTCGGCTTAGGAGTGCCAACACTGCCAACACTGGTTACTGATGGAGTAGAAGGTCTTGGATTAGTGCGTTGAGAACCTCGTTCTCTGCCTGAATACCCAGTGGCTGAGGTAGAACGATCCCGGTACTTCTTCAATTTCTTTGAAGCAGAAAACTGGGATTTTCCCATCGGTCTTTTACTAAAAATTTAAGCTTCCCTCTCAGCTTGTTCTTTTCTTTGCTCAATTCTTCTGCTTTATAAGCTCTCTCTGCCAATGTAGCAAACTCTCAAATTTCAAGAATTCTGATCAGTAGCTTAATGTCTTCATTCAACCCTTCTTCGAATCGTTTGCACATTTCAGCTTCTGACTGTACCCATTCTCGAGCATATTTAGTCAATCGAACAAATTCTCTTTCATACTCAAATACTGATCTATTGCCCTGTTTCAACTCAAGAAATTCTTTTCTTTTCTGGTCAAGGTTCTCTGGCTGATATATTTCTTTTTAAATTCATTCTGAAAGAACTCCCATGTAATTTCTTCTTTCGGAACAACTGAAGCTTTAGTATTCCACCAATGATGAGCTGTGTCTTTTAGCAGAGATACGGCACATTTCAGACATTCTTCTGGTGTACAAGATAGTTCCTCAAAAACCCGAGTAGTATTCTCTACCCAGAATTCAGCCTGTTCGGAATCATCATCAACTGCTACTCGGAATTCTTCGGCCCCATATTTTCAAATTTTATCTACTGGAGCTTTTCCTTTTCTGACAGACTCAGTACCTGTACCCTGTGGGATCTCGGGAATCGGTGGAGGAGTAGGAGGGGGAGCTTGAACTTGCTGCACTACAGGGTTAGTTCTTAAGTATTGATTAAACCATTCATTCATCATTTGAAAGAAGGCTGTTTTGCCTCCTCCCCTCGACCTTCTGTCTCGAGCCTTCTACTGCTAGTTTCTTCTCTTCATACCGAAGCTGGAGCATGACTCCCAGCTTTCTCAGATTGATCTCGGTCGAATGACATTACTATAAGAAAAACACATTTTAAATGGTCAGGAGATATCACACTATCAATAATAATTTAAATGGCATGTATAGCTAATCCCGTATTTGCTACATCGGTCCTAAAATCGGCTAAATTGTAGCTCTAATATCAACAAATGTAATACCTCCTACCCGTATTCATTGCGGAAATAGGGTACGAGGTATTACCGGAGTTTACGAATTAATTTAATTTTTTTTAACTCAATATAACCCCTTTATAGATATCTAACCTTCCCTACAATTTTAAACCAAAAACAATCCACATCAACCAATCCAATTCAACATATTTTCAAGATAGATTAACGCATATAGATTCACGCATATTTATCAGATAACATCATCACATACCAAAACCAGGTTTGTTAACCATACCAATGGCTAAATTTACATTCATTTCACGTTAACATTTACTTTATTAGCTTATACATGCCATTGATTTCCAAAATAAATTTTCTTGATATACCGAAAGCTTGAAGTTGATAGTGTGATGTGTCTCCGACCAAATCCGACCTCTGAGCTCTTAACACTACAAAACAGAGAAAAAGGAAATAGGGTAAGCACTTTGTGCTTAGTAAGCTCATGTAACAAGAATTATACTTACCTAATATTTTCAATACAATGCAATAAACATTCAAATATCCATTCAATGCATTATTACCCTAACATGCACAAACTCAACATTCAAGTTAGTACAATAATTTCCATGTGTCAATAATATATATATACCATGATTGATGAACTCATCAATACAATGATTTCCATTCCCTTATATATATTTTTTTTCATATTTATCCCGTTAAATTTCTTGTAATTTTCGATATATTTTCAGAGGTACACTTTTAGTGTACATTTTCGGGTCCGTCAATTCATATTAATGTGCGCAAATTTTCATTTTAGAGAGCACACTCCCGCGAACCTCATCCTTACAGCGGGATTACCAGTCCAGGCTAAATCCCCTGTAATATAAACTTATAGAGTATTGTCGGGATTACCAGTCCAGGCTAAATCCCCTGCAATGACAATTACTCTAATGAGCTTGGATCTGAATTATCAGTCCAGGCTAAATTCAAACCCTAATTTGGATTACCCGTCCGGGCTAAATATATTTTACACATATTCTTCGGGAGGGCTATATCAAGATAGGATCACCCGTCCGGGCTAGATCCCTTTTACCGTTAATTCCTTTTCAGAGATCCATCAAAATTTCCTTTCATTCAACCAAGATTTCTTCCCCTTTTTATCAAATATATCAATGTTTCATCAATTTTCATACAATGAACATTCAAATTATTTTCACATCAATAACATACATTTCAAGCATTTAAGAATATAATTCAAGTTACACGAACTTACGTCGAGACTTGTTTGTAAACAAAAATCTACTAATCTCGAACTCTTTCCTTTCCTCGATTTAGCTTCGTATTTGAATCTTCGTATTCGGGTTGATCCCAGTAAAATTTTGGCGATTTTTTATTGGAAACCACCAAGAAATATGTCTGAAGTTAGAAGCTTTTTGGGCTTAGCCGGTTACTATCATTGGTTTGTTAAAAGGTTTTCGATGATTGCTACTCCTATAACGAAATTATTGCAAAAAGATGTCAAGTTTGAATGGCCTGAAAAATTTTAGCAAAGTTTTGAGAAGTTGAAGGCATTATTGACTAAGGCACCGGTTTTAATGCAACCTGAACTGGGAAAAGAGTTTTTGGTTTATAGCGAGGCATCATTGAATGGACTAGGATGTGTGTTGATGCAAGATGGCAAGGTGATAGCTTATGCCTCGAGACAATTGAAGCCATGAGAAAAATTATCCAACGAATGATTTGGAATTAACCGTTATTGTGTTTTCTTTTATGATATGGCAACACCACTTGTACAGTGAGAAATATCATGTTTTTACCGACCATAAGAGTTTAAAGTATTTGATGACTCAGAAGGAATTGAACTTACGACAACGAAGATTACTCGAGTTGCTGAAAGATTATGAGTTGGTGATTGACTACCACCCGGCTAAAGCAAATGTAATCGCAGACACCTTGAGTAGGAAGACTTTGTTTGCTTTGAGAGAATTGAACACGAGATTGACCTTATCCGATGACGATTCTATTTTAGCCAAGATGAGAACTAGGCTAATTTTTATTCAGCAGATTTGTGAAGCCTAGAAATGTGACAATGATTTGCAAGACAAGAGAGTTCATTGTGAATCGGTTAGTGATTCAAATTTTCATGTTGGATCTCATGATTGTTTGATGTTTCGAAGTAGAACTTGTGTACCGAAATATGATGAACTTATTCACGAAATTCTTCATGAAGCACATAATGGATGTTTATCTGTGCATCCGGGTATTACGAAAATGTATTAGTGGTCAGGCATGAAAAGAGATATTCTGAGTTTGTTTCGAGATGTCTGATTTTTCAACAAGTGAAAGTCGAACACCAAGTGCCTTCAGGTTTACTTCAGCCAGTGATGGTGCCCGAGTGGAAGTGGAATAGGATTACAATGGAATTCGTAACGGGTTTTCCTTTGACTCCAAAAAGAAATATGTCATATGGGTTGTGGTTGATAAATTGACGAAATTGGCTTATTTTATATCGGTACGTATGGATTATTTTCTTGATAAGCTAGTTGAGGTACATTGCTGAGATTGTGAGATTGCATGGGGTACCTATTTCTATTATTTTGGATAGAGATCCGAGGTTTACTTTGATGTTTTGGAAAAAGTTGTAAGAAGCTTTGGGAACGAAGTTTAACTTTAGTACTACTTTTCATCCACAAACCAATGGTTAGTATGAGAGAGTAATTCAGATTCTTGAAGATATGCTTCAACGCTGTATTCTAGAATCTAAGGGTAGTTAGGAAAAATATCTACCATTGGTCGAATTTGCCTATAACAACAGCCATCAATCAAGTATAAAGATGGCATCTTATGAGGCATTGTATGGCCGCAAGTGCCAAACACCTTTGTATTGGACCGAGCTTAGCGAGAAATAGATTTACACGGTCAACTTGGTTAAGGAAACTGAAGAGAAAGTAAAAGTAATTTGAGATTATTTGAAAGTTGCTTCCGATAGACAAAAATAATGCTCAGATTTGAAAAGAAAAGAGATTGAGTTTCAAGTTGGGGATAAAGTACTTTTGAAAGTATCTCCATAGAAGAAGATTCTCAGATTTGGTCGTAAAGGCAAGCTGAGTCCATGTTTTATTGGGCCGTATAAAATTATTAAAAATATATGGCCAATGGCATATCGGTTAGCTTTACTGACAGAGTTGGAAAGGATTCATAATGTGTTTCATGTGTCGATGTTGCGACGATATCATTCTGATCCTTCAAATGTGATTTCTCTGACAGAGATTGAAATTCATCCAGATATGACGTATAGTGAAGAACCGACCAAGATTTTAGCTTGAGAGGTTAGATAATTGAGAAATAAAAGTATAGCCCTAGTGAAAGTTTTGTGGCAAAGACATGATACTGAAGAAGCTAGGTGGGAACCTGAGGAGACTATGAGAAAACAATACCCAAACCTCTTTTCTGGTAAGATTTCTGGGGACAAAAATCCCTAAAGAGGGGAGAGTTATAACAGCTCGATTTTGGGGCTAGTCAAAAAGTGGCTTTAGGACCACGAATCTGACGTAGAAAAATCTATTTTTATTATATTTTGATCTTCTACAGTTTTATGGAACCATTCTGTGAAAATTTTGTTAAAAAATTTTGTCATTTAAGCACTCAATTTAGTCAAAAGGACTAAATCATAAAAAGTGAAAAAGTTGAGTTCTACATGTTAAAGGTGTCCAATTGCTATGAGATTTTAAATTAGAGGTCCTTAGTTGGTAATTAGACCATTTGTTAAGTTGGTGGACAAAAATGGACATGGTGAGATAAAATTTTAAAGTTTGGCAAAAAGGGCATTTTGGTCATTTGGTAAATAAAAGAATAAAAATAGAAAATCAAGTCAAAATTGTGTCCATCTTCTCCCACATTGGCCAAAAATCTCAAGCTCACCATAGCTAGGGTTTTTTCAACTTTCAAGCTTGACAGTAAGTGCATTCTAGGCCCGTTTTTAATGTTCTTTACATTTTTAAAGTCCTCGTAACCTGATTTACCTATTTCTACCATTATTTTGAAGTAGGGTTCATGTTTAAAATTTTACCCATGTGTGACAAACATGTGTTTTGATGTTTAATGGTAGAACTGGAAGTTTGATGTGTAATAAACAACTTTTACCAAGTGATTTTTCATGAAAATACCTAAAAAGAACCTATTTGTTGAAAAATGGGTAGTAAAAATCTAATTTGATGAAAATTGTAGGCTGATATAAGAATGCATATGGTTCGGCTAGGCTTGGGTAACAAAAAATTGAGTGTATTTCATTTTACGAGCCTAAGGACTAATTTGTAAAAATATGAAACTTTAGGGGTAAAAAGGTATTTTTCCCATAACATGATGTTTGGACTGATTTGAGTAATGTGAACATTAAATAAGTTAAATTTGTCATTATAGATTAAGAAAAACGAAGTTCAAACCTTAATCGGGGAAAGAATAAGGTGTTTGACGATTGATCCTTTTCTACTAGTTTTGTACCGAGGTAAGTTCGTATGCAAATAATACATTATTATTTACGCTTTAATTGTGTCATTATTGTATGAACTTTGAATTGCTCTTTGAATAAATTTGACAAAGTCTCGACAAGTGAGAAATATCCCGGTTGAACCTTAGGAATAGATAGGGTACGAATGTCATGACATTAGGGTTATTTGAGTCTACGTGTAAGACCATATCTGGGATATGGCATCGATATGAGATTTCATGTAAGACCATAGCTGGGCTATTGGTATCGAATTAAGATCCCATGTAAGACCATATCTGGGATATGGCATTGGTATAGTACTATGTGTGTGAGATTTCCTGAGTATCCTTTAGTATTCCAAGTGGTTCAATGAGTAACTTTACAGCCATGTTAAAGTTATGAAAGATTATGATATGTTAATGGTACATTGCAAGTTGATACAGGTATGTTCACAGAACTCGTGCTAAATGAGCTCGATATGTGACGAACCCTCGGTGTGGTATGATTGAGTAAGTTATGATGTTAATGTTTTAATAACATTTATGATAAGTTTATGAAAGTTTACAATGATATTTATGTTAATTTACTTCATGTAATTATATGTTAAAGTGTGTTTATGATGCCTATTATTTGCATAGGAACTTACTAAGCTTTAAAGCTTACCCTCTTTCTTTTTCCCTTGTCTTCTAATGTCACCAAGCCAGCTCGGGGATCGAAGACGGTCGCAGTTTCATCCACACTATCAAATTATTATTTTGGGTATTTATGATTACATTATTTTGAGTTATGGCATCTATAGGGACTTGGTCTTTTTGTTATGTGTCATAGTTGATTTGGTCAAAAGTGTTGGCTTACGTTATTTGGTAATTTGTTTTGTAAATGGCCATTGAAATTGGCTAATATTGGCTTAAGTATATATATGCATCTGATGATGTTTTCATAGATGCGAGAATTTGCATGGATTGGGTTGATAAGTAGGTGATGTTTGTATGTGATAGATGGTTGCATGTAAATGATACATTGGTATCTTGTTTGTGGCTGAATTGGTTGTATGAATATACTTGGATTGGTGATGCTTGTTGTTGTGTAGGTTGGTGCAAGTAAGGGTGGCAAAATGGCTTGGTAAATAGCCTTATTTTTGTCCACATAGACACACAAGCATGTGTCTAGGCCGTGTGACGCACGGCTTATCCCGTGGGTGTGTGATCTGGCCGTGTGTCCCCTGTATTTTGAATTTTAGCTTTGAATTGGCCACACGGGCAGAGACACGGTCGTGTGTCTCATCCGTGTGAAGGACACGGCCCAGGGACATGGAGTGTGCCCAGGGCGTGTGAAGTCTGCACCTATTTTATGAAAAAATTATGAAAATTAAATCACCCGCATGGCCTAAGCACACAAACGTGTGACTTGGCTGTGTGACTTCAATTTTTTGATGATGTCATCAACAGAGAGTTTCACAGGTTAGGGACACAGGCGTGTGTTGTGACAGCCCAAAATTGACCCTAGTCGGGAAGTGGTTTCGGGACCGCTAAACCGAGTCACCGAAAGGTTTGAATGTGATGTTTATTGTCTAGAATATGTAATCATGAATGTGTGAAAATTTCAAGCTTCGATTTAGTCAATTGCATGTGAATTTAGTCAATAGGACTTATATGAGAAAATTTTAAAATGTGATAGGTCAATGCATGAGGACCTATTAGTGCATGTGGAAGAAAAAGGGGACTTGCATGTCAAAGTGCCCAATTCTTGATAAGTGGCCGGCCAAGCATGACTCCATTCCTCCAAGTTTATGTTGTTTATTATTTAATATTGGTAAGTAAATTAAAATAAATTAAAGAAAGGAATTAAAAAGGAAGAGATGAATAAAATAAGGAGGGAAGAGGGAGTGTTCATCTTTTTTTTCTTTGGCTATTGCCGTGAGTGAGGAGAAGGAAGGGAGATTTGGTTATTGGATTTTGGCTTGGAAGATGGCTAGAATGAGGTATGTAATGAATGATTCTTGAAAATCTATGCATGTTTGATATGGTTAGTTCAAATTCTACTCATCCTATAGATTAGACTTAGGATTTTGAGGTTGAAATTTGGCCAAGAAGCTTGAAACTCTTAGTAGATGTGTTAATGTCATTAAAATGGATAGTAATGTAGGATATGGTGAGTGGTTAATTGCTTTTAACTTGAAAGTTGAGGTTAAAGGGGTTAAGTGATTGCCGAATCTAATTTAGGGGTGGAGGATTGTGTTCATGTTATATTGGATAGGTAGAGGTTGTAATGAGGTTGAAATTGTTGAATTGTTAGCTTGGTAACTAATGAAGTAATCGGCCATATGGGGTAAAAATGGGATGTTCATTTTAGTTGTTGTTTCATTTTTGTGAGAAATGGGTCAAGTATTCATGAGATGAAATTGTGTGATTAGATAAATTAAAGGTAATAGTATAGTTGATGAATATATATAGATATACATATTCGGCCATTACTTAGGAGCTTATGTGATGTTGAGTTAAGCTTTGCATATTCGGCTATATATATATATACATATATATGTAAGCCCATTCGTGATACTACCTTAGGACTATGTATTTATAACCGACAAAAGAATGGGAAAAACTAGTAAGGGTGAAGGTCGAATGAGCTATAGGTGGTGTGGATGACTTTTATACATGTGGGTGTGTGTGTATGCCATTTAGTTGGTGACATTCGGCATTTCTTAATTAACATTAGAGATGAGTGAATGAAATCGGCATGTGTGTTTGTGGAAATGCCGAATGTGAATTTGGATAATATTGAGTAATGTATGTGCTTTAAAATGATGGAAAGGAGTGGATGCTTTAAATGTGTTACGAACAATTATAAGTTAAATTAAGGGTTGCTAAGTTACCATTGTCATTGCTGAATATACAAACATACATATGCATGTGCAATTGAAGAATGAATGTTTAGCAAGATGGTTAAACTAGTTAAATTATTGATTTAGCTCAAGGAGTTAAAGGAGGTGAATCGAGCAAAGGCAAAGAAAAGGTTATCGAGTAGCCGAGTTGGAACCGTCTTACCCAACACGAGGTAAGTCATTAAGCATGTAGTTGGTATTATTTCAAATGGTCATAATGTTTATGTATTGATGCTGAATGGAATGAATAAATATACATATATATATATGCATGTACGTATGTGATGATGAAATTGTTAAATGAAAAGAAAAGAGGTAAGATGTACTGAGTTGTTGATCTCGGCACTAAACGTGCGGGTATAACCATTTATGACCATGAGATTTGGCGCTAAGTGCGCGGGATTAAATTGTACAGCACTAAGTGTGCGATTTGACTATGTTGCACTAAGTGTGTGAAATGAATATGATGCACTAAGTGTGCGAATTGACCATGCGGCACTAAGTGTGCGAGTTTGACTATGTAGCACTAAGTGTGCGATTTGATTACGTAGCACTAAGTGTGCGAGTTGATTATATAGCACTGAGTGTGCGGACTCAATATACATTCGTGAATCATTATGGACACTATGTGTGCGACACTATTGAGTCGATCGCGGACAGCGGATCGGGTAAGTGTCTTGAGTACATGGCTAATAGGTGCTATGCTTATACTTGGTGTTGAGCTCGGTAAGTTTGAACCTATGTGACAAATATACTTGAAGTCACGTACATAAAATTTATCGTAGGATGGGTGAAAGGCCGTTTAGTCGTTGATTGTAACGAAAATAAATTGATTTATGAAAATGCTTCAATGTCCTATTGATGAGTATATGGAATGTGAATGCATGAATTGATATGAAATTGAATCGATAGGTTGGAGGAACTATGGTATGGTTCGGTATGGATGGAGTAAATTGTCTCGTTCCATTTTGTTTCCTCCTGTGATAATGTTATTGATGGATGGTAGTGCATTGCTTATGACTTACTGAGTTATAAACTCACTCGGTGTTTCCTTGTCACCCATTATAGGTTGCTTGGACTCATCTATTTTTGCGGGGTCAGGCCGTCATCGAAGTCATCACACCGGATAGCAAGTTCTGGTACTTTCTTCTTAGTTGGCTTAGAAGAACATTTTGGCATGTATAAGCTATTACGTTGTGTTTGAACTTTGGCATGTAAACTTTAAGCCATGCGAAAATGGCACGAATGTTCGATTGAGTTGGATCAAGGGTAGGCATGAAATGGACCTAGTTACTTTCGTAACAGATGCTGGCAGCAGCAGTGTCATGAGATTGAAAAATCACTAAAAATAGTAGGAGTGGAATTAATTGATGAATAAATTATGTAATCGAAGCTCGATGAGTCTGTTTTCATGAGGAAGTAACGAAAAGATCATATGGGCAGTATATTAAGAGATAATCAGATTTTTGTGGGACAGGGCCAGAACGGTTTCTGGATTCCCTGCTCCGACTTTGGAAATTCATTATAAATTAACCAGAGATAATTAGGGGTTGTACCATATATGTACAGATTCCTCTCTGAGTCTAGTTTTCATAGAAACAAACGGCATCAGTATTGAAGCCCCGTGAAGGGAGATATCCAAGTCGTAATGGGCAAAGGTCAGTGTAGTCGACCCCTGCAACTTGGGAGACTTTGACTAATAAACTGTACTAATTGGCCCAACCAAAAATTCTAAAAAAAATAACATAGATGGGCACATGAGTCTAGTTTCTGGGAAAAATTACGAAACTGATTTTCGAGTTACGAAACTCAAGATATGATTTTTAAAACGACTAGTACACAGATTGGGCAGTGTCTGGAAAATAAATTTTATAAGGGGTTAAAGTCAGTTAACACCTCGTGTTCGACTCCGGTGTCGGTTTCGGGTTCGGGGTGTTACATTTGATTGGTATCAGAGCTATGGTTTAGTCGGTTCTAGGATACCATAGCGCGTATGAGTCTAGCTATACATGCCGAATGTTAATGTTTAAATGTGTGATGACTTCTGACGGTTGAGATGTTTTTGTTTTGATTAGTAAATGGACCCCGGTGAGGAAAGAACCCTAGCGGATGACGTTGAGAGCGTAGCGGCTGCTCCTGCAAAAGGGACGCCGCCTGTTGAACCTCAGTCATCTGCGAATAATCAAGGTGAAGGGGCTAAACAAGCCTTCTTTACCATGATGAATGAGTGGGTCGCGCAATATGCCCGAACCAACCCGGCAGTCCAACAATTCCCAAATTTGAATAATCCACCCCAAGAGCCTGTAATGCCATCAGTCGCTGATCCTGTGAGGCTGAGTAAGCCACCTGTAGACTTGATTAGGAAGCGTGGGGCCGAGGAGTTCAAGGCCATAGTAACTGATGATGCCGAAAGGGCCGAGTTCTGGCTTGATAACACCATTCGGGTGTTCGATGAATTGTCATGCACACCCGACGAATGTCTAAAATGTGTTGTATCTTTGTTGCGAGACTCAGCCTACTATTGGTGGAGGACCTTGATTTCCATAGTCCCGAACGAGCGAGTAACTTGGGACTACTTTCAAACGGAATTCCGAAAGAAATTTATTAGCCAACGGTTCATTGATCAGAAGCGTAAGGAGTTCTTGGAACTCAAGCAAGGCCGTATGACTGTATCTAAATACGAACATGAATTCGTAAGACTCAGTAGGTATGCCCGGGAGTGTGTAGCTGATGAGGTTGCTATGTGCAAAAGATTCGAGGAAGGATTGAATGAAGATTTAAAGCTACTAATGGGTATTTTGGAAATAAAAGAATTCGTAACACTAGTCGAACGAGCCTGCAAGGCGGAAGAACTTGGAAAGGAGAAGAGGAAGGCTGAATTTGAAGCTAGAGATTATCGTAAAAGATCGACGGGTAAAGCTCCGTTCTCAGCTGTAAAGAAGTTCAGGGAGGACATTAATAAGTCGAGGGCGACTGCGGGAATTTCCATCAGGGCAAGACCATCGATGGGCTCCCGAGCTGCTTCGGTAGCTAGTGTGGGCAATAATCGTCACAAGAAACCTGAATGTCCCCAATGTGAAAGACGACACCTAGGTGAATGTTGGGGCAAGTCTACTAGCAGGGCCTGTTACGGATGCGGTTCGAAGGACCACTTCATTAGAGATTGCACGGAGCTGGATGAGAAGAATAAGATTCAAGGTGCAAGACCTAGTGGAGTGACATCTAGAGGTAGACCACCGAGAATGTTAGGAGGCAGGGGTGGTAGTCAGAGGGGGCCTCTGATACGGCCGATCGAGCCGAGAACCGTACTCCTGCTAGAGCATATGCCATTCGCGCACGAGAGGAGGCATCCTCCCTCGACGTCATCACTGGTACCTTCACTCTCTTTGATACTAATGTGATTGCATTGATTGACCCTGGTTCTACTCATTCATATGTATGCGAAACCTTAGCAACCAGTAAGACTCTACCTGTTGAGTCTACTGAGCTCGTAATTCGAGTATCAAACCCTTTGGGTCAATGCGTACTTGTTGATAAAGTGTGTAAGAGATGCCCTCTAATAATCCGAGAATCCTATTTCCGGCCGATTTGATGCTTTTGCCGTTCGACGAGTTTGATGTTATTCTTGGTTTGGATTGGTTAACCGCGCATGATGCGGTTGTGAATTGCAAAAGCAAGACTATCGATTTGAGGTGCGCAAATAACGAAATAATCCGAGTTGAGTCTGCGGACCTAAGGGGGTTGCCAGCTGTAATATCAGCAATGTTGGCCCAGAAATATGTAAGGAAAGGGTGCGAAGCATACCTCGCGTATGTACTTGATGACAAGGAGTTAGAAAAGAAACCCGAATTGGTGCCGGTGGTTTGTGAATACCCGGATGTTTTTCCTGAAGAGTTACCGGGTTTGCCACCTGTTCGGGAGGTAGAGTTTGGTATTGAGCTTGTACCTGGAACTACGCCTATTTCGATCGCTCCGTATCGTATGGCACTAACCGAGTTAAAAGAGTTGAAAGCTCAGTTGCAAGAATTGACGGATAGAGGTTTCGCTCGACCGAGTTTCTCACCTTGGGTGCACCAGTATTGTTCGTGAAAAAGAAGGACGGAACTATGAGGTTGTGCATTGACTATCGTCAACTGAATAAAGTGACGATAAAGAATAAGTATCCGTTACTGCGTATTGATGATCTGTTCGATCAATTAAAGGGAGCATCGGTGTTTTCAAAGATAGATTTGAGATCGGGTTATTATCAGTTGCGGATTCGAGATTCGGACGTACCCAAAACTGCTTTCAGAACGAGGTACGGTCACTACGAGTTCTTAGTGATGCCGTTTGGGCTCACTAATGCCCCTGCGGTGTTTATGGATTTGATGAATTGGATCTTTAGGCCGTATTTGGATCGGTTCGTAGTTGTGTTTATTGATGACATCTTGGTCTATTCAAGAGATGAGACCGAACATGCTGAGCATCTGAGGCTAGTGTTGCAAATTTTGCGGGATAAGCAGTTATATGCTAAGTTCAGTAAGTGTGAGTTCTGGTTAAGAGAGGTTAGCTTCTTGGGTCATGTGGTATCCGCATCGGGTATTCGAGTTGACCCGAGCAAAATTTCAGCCATACTTATCTGGAAGCCTCCGAGAAATGTTATCGAAGTCCGGAGCTTTCTAGGGCTCGCCGGTTATTACCGACGATTTGTCAAAGGTTTCTCGGTGATAGCCACACCAATGACGAAGCTACTTCAAAAGGATGTTAAGTTCGAATGGACGGAGAAATGTCAGAAAAGCTTCGATCAACTGAAAACTCATTTGACTGAAGCTCCAATTTTGGTGCAACCTGAATCGGGTAAAGAGTTTGTCATTTATAGTGACGCATCCCTACTTGGGTTGGGTTGCGTATTGATGCAAGAAGGTCGAGTTGTGGCCTATGCGTCGAGACAATTGAAGCCACACGAGAGAAATTATCCGACCCATGATCTCGAACTAGCCGCCATTGTGTTTGCATTGAAAATATGGCGACATTATTTGTTTGGTGAGAAGTGCCATGTGTTTTCGGATCACAAAAGTCTCAAATATTTGATGACTCAACGAGACTTGAATCTGCGACAAAGACGTTGGCTTGAGTTGTTGAAAGATTACGAGCTTGTCATTGATTACCACCCGGGAAAGGCTAATGTGGTTGTGGACGCCTTAAGCCGGAAATCACTGTTTGCTTTGCGAGCGATGAATGTACACTTGTCTGTTCTACCTGACAATGTGTTAGTAGCTGAATTAAAGCCAAACCATTATTGACTCATCAAATTCGTGAAGCTTAGAAAGTCGATGATGAATTGGTTACAAACGAGCTGAGTGTGTTCCGAACAAGGAATCGGAGTTTCAGATTGATGATGATGGTTGTTTGAGGTTTAGAAGTCGTTGTGTGTTCCAAGGAATTCGGAACTCATTCCGATGATTCTGAACGAAGCCCATTGTAGCCGAATGTCAATTCACCCGGGGAGCACGAAAATGTACAACGACTTGAAACGTCGGTTTTGGTGGCATGGTATGAAAGGAGACATATCCGACTTTGTTTCGAGATGTTTAATATGTCAACAAGTGAAAGCAGAACATCAAGTGCCTTCAGGGTTACTTCAGCCGATCATGATACCCGAGTGGAAATGGGACCGAGTCACAATGGACTTTGTGTCCGGACTGCCATTGTCCGCAAGTAAGAAGGATGCGATTTGGGTTGTTGTTGATAGGCTGACTAAGTCGGCTCACTTTATCCCCGTGCGTACGGATCTTTCATTGGATAAACTAGCCGAACTGTATGTCTCTCAGATTGTGAGATTACATGGAGTACCTATTTCTATCGTGTCGGATAGAGATCCGAGATTCACCTCACGATTTTGGAAGAAATTGCAAGAAGCTTTGGGTACCAAGCTGCATTTTAGCACCGCTTTTCACCCCCAAACCGATGGTCAATCCGAGCGGATAATTCAGATACTCGAGGATATGCTGAGATGCTGCATCCTTGAGTTTAGTGGTTCATGGGAACGGTATGTACCTTTGATTGAATTCGCTTACAACAATAGTTTTCAATCAAGTATTAAGATGGCACCTTATGAGGCTTTGTACGGTCGTAAATGCCGTACGCCATTGTTTTGGACCGAGCTTGGTGAAAGTAAAATTTTCGGAGTTGATTTGATTAAAGATGCCGAACAGAAAGTAAAGGTAATCCGTGAAAGTCTGAAGGCAGCCACAGATCGTCAGAAATCGTATGCGGACTTGAAACGAAAGGACATTGAATATCAGGTGGGAGATAAAGTGTTTCTTAAAGTGTCACCTTGGAAGAAGGTACTCAGATTTGGCCGTAAAGGCAAGTTGAGCCCGAGATTCATTGGGCCATACGAAATATCCGAACGAGTCGGTCCAGTTGCGTATCGATTGATTTTACCCCATGAACTTGAAAAGATTCACGATGTCTTTCATGTTTCAATGCTTCGACGTTATAGATCCGATCCGTCACATGTGATTAATCCCTCAGAAGTTGAAATTCAATCTGACTTGAGCTATGAAGAAGAACCGATTCGTATCCTAGCTCGTGAAGTGAAAGAGTTGCAAAATAAAAGGGTTCCGTTGGTTAAGGTGTTGTGGCTCAAACACGGGATCGAGGAAGCAACCTGGGAACCCGAGAGCTCGATGAAAGAACGATATCCAACCTATTTACCGGTAAGATTTTCGAGGATAAAAATTTCTTAAGTGAGGGAGAGTTGTGACAGCCCAAAATTGACCCTAGTCGGGAAGTGGTTTCGGGACCGCTAACCGAGACACTGAAAGGTTTGAATGTGATGTTTATTGTCTAGAATATGTAATCATGAATGTGTGAAAATTTCAAGCTTCGATTTAGTCGATTGCATGTGAATTTAGTCAATAGGACTTATATGAGAAAATTTAAAATGTGATAGGTCAATGCATGAGGACCTATTAGTGCATGTGGAAGAAAAAGGGGACTTGCATGTCAAAGTGCCCAATTCTTGATAAGTGGCCGGCCAAGCATGACTCCATTCCTCCAAGTTTATGTTGTTTATTATTTAATATTGGTAAGTAAATTAAAATAAATTAAAGAAAGGAATTAAAAAGGAAGAGATGAATAAAATAAGGAGGGAAGAGGGAGTGTTCATCTTTTTTTTCTTTGGCTATTGCCGTGAGTGAGGAGAAGGAAGGGAGATTTGGTTATTGGATTTTGGCTTGGAAGATGGCTAGAATGAGGTATGTATTGAATGATTCTTGAAAATCTATGCATGTTTGAGATGGTTAGTTCAAATTCTACTCATCCTATAGATTAGACTTAGGATTTTGAGGTTGAAATTCGGCCAAGAAGCTTGAAACTCTTAGTAGATGTGTTAATGTCATTAAAATGGATAGTAATGTAGGATATGGTGAGTGGTTAATTGCTTTTAACTTGAAAGTTGAGGTTAAAGGGGTTAAGTGATTGCCGAATCTAATTTAGGGGTGGAGGATTGTGTTCATGTTATATTGGATAGGTAGAGGTTGTAATGAGGTTGAAATTGTTGAATTGTTAGCTTGGTAACTAATGAAGTAATCGGCCATATGGGGTAAAAATGGGATGTTCATTTTAGTTGTTGTTTCATTTTTGTGAGAAATGGGTCAAGTATTCATGAGATGAAATTGTGTGATTAGATAAATTAAAGGTAATAGTATAGTTGATGAATATATATAGATATACATATTCGGCCATCACTTAGGAGCTTATGTGATGTTGAGTTAAGCTTTGCATATTCGGATATATATATATACATATATATGTAAGCCCATTCGTGATACTACCTTAGGACTATGTATTTATAACCGACAAAAGAATGGGAAAAACTAGTAAGGGTGAAGGCCGAATGAGCTATAGGTGGTGTGGATGACTTTTATACATGTGGGTGTGTGTGTATGCCATTTAGTTGGTGACATTCGGCATTTCTTAATTAACATTAGAGATGAGTGAATGAAATCGGCATGTGTGTTTGTGGAAATGCCGAATGTGAATTTGGATAATATTGAGTAATGTATGTGCTTTAAAATGATGGAATGGAGTGGATGCTTTAAATGTGTTACGAACAATTATAAGTTAAATTAAGGGTTGCTAAGTTACCATTGTCATTGCCGAATATACAAACATACATATGCATGTGCAATTGAAGAATGAATGTTTAGCAAGATGGTTAAACTAGTTAAATTATTGATTTAGCTCAAGGAGTTAAAGGAGGTGAATCGAGCAAAGGCAAAGAAAAGGTTATCGAGTAGCCGAGTTGGAACCGTCTTACCAACACGAGGTAAGTCATTAAGCATGTAGTTGGTATTATTTCAAATGGTCATAATGTTTATGTATTGATGCTGAATGGAATGAATAAATATACATATATATATATGCATGTACGTATGTGATGATGAATTGTTGAATGAAAAGAAAAGAGGTAAGATGTACTGAGTTGTTGATCTCGGCACTAAACGTGCGGGTATAACCATTTATGACCATGAGATTTGGCGCTAAGTGCACGGATTAAATTGTACAGCACTAAGTGTGCGAAATGAATATGATGCACTAAGTGTGCGAATTGACCATGCGGCACTAAGTGTACGAGTTTGACTATGTAGCACTAAGTGTGCGATTTGATTACGTAGCACTAAGTGTGCGAGTTGATTATATAGCACTGAGTGTGCGGACTCAATATACATTCGTGAATCATTATGGACACTATGTGTGCGACACTATTGAGTCGATCGCGGACAGCGGATCGGGTAAGTGTCTTGAGTACATGGCTAATAGGTGCTATGCTTATACTTGGTGTTGAGCTCGGTAAGTTTGAACCTATGTGACAAATATACTTGAAGTCACGTACATAAAATTTATCGTAGGATGGGTGAAAGGCCGTTTAGTCGTTGATTGTAACGAAAATAAATTGATTTATGAAAATGCTTCAATGTCCTATTGATGAGTATATGGAATGTGAATGCATGAATTGATATGAAATTGAATCGATAGGTTGGAGGAACTATGGTATGGTTCGGTATGGATGGAGTAAATTGTCTCGTTTCATTTTGTTTCCTCTTGTGATAATGTTATTGATGGATGGTAGTGCATTGCTTATGACTTACTGAGTTATAAACTCACTCGGTGTTTCCTTCTCACCCATTATAGGTTGCTTGGACTCATCTATTTTTGCGGGTCAGGCCGTCATCGAAGTCATCACAC